>NW_027197409.1:0-32500 GCF_038502225.1 Cherax quadricarinatus
GAAAAATAAATATGAAACAAGAAGGAAATCTTCACATGAGAACAAACGTGCGGACGCAGGGTACATTGACTCAGAAGATATTGATAAAATTACTCATATTTTGTGGGTGTGTGGAGGCAGCAGGGGTCGTTCTTCTCAACACAGCTCTCGTTATCCTGATATTACCTTGCTGGTAGTGGGGAGAGGGGAAGGGGAAAAGCCACACACAGATGTTCCCAACGTAATTAACCAATGTTAAACTAGTACTCACCTTCCACTAGTGGGGCGCAGCAGACACAGTCCTTCCCCACACAGCCCTCGTGGAGCTGAGTCTCTCCTGATGCACACTTGCTCTTACATGTACCATTTTCCTTCCTACATTTTTTCTTCGTTACGCATCCTGTTGGTAGGTTGAAATGATATACACTAGTAGATATAATCTTTAATGTGGCTTGTAGAATACTTTTGAGATCCAGAAATGGTCTACTCGCATCCCTTGTTAACATGACACACACTACAGGTGGGGCTACACCACTCACAGTCATCCAAGTAATTGTGCTTGTTATCCTCATACTCACCTTCCAAGTGAGGAGCGCAGCACACGCAGTGTTCTCCATCACAGCCCTTGTTGATCTGACGCTCTCCTGGCTCACACTTCATCTTGCATACCCCATTTTTCTTCCTACATTTTTCCTTCCTTATGCATTCTGTTGAAAGATTAAAATTGATATGAATAATGTCAGTGTTCATGTAAGCTTAAAAGTAAAGTGAGTAGACTAACGGAGTGTTCACGTCAATGTAAGACTGAGCAAAGTGTAGTACGGAGTCTGTTATGAATGTTAGTGTTGATGTAAAATAACATAGAGACCCTTACCCTTCGTAAATGATATGGAATGGTGTGCTGAATTTCCTCATATGATGTATTAATTTATTTTTTATTATCACACTGGCCGATTCCCACCAAGGCAGGGTGGCCCGAAAAAGAAAAACTTTCACCATCATTCACTCCATCACTGTCTTGCCAGAAGGGTGCTTTACACTACAGTTTTTAAACTGCAACATTAACACCCCTCCTTCAGAGTGCAGGCACTGTACTTCCCATCTCCAGGACTCAAGCCCGGCCTGCCGGTTTCCCTGAATTCCTTCATAAATGTTACTTTGCTCACACTCCAACAGCACGTCAAGTATTAAAAACCATTTGTTTCCATTCACTCCTATCAAACACGCTCACGCATGCCTGCTGGAAGTCCAAGCCCCTCGCACACAAAACCTCCTTTACCCCCTCCCTCCAACCTTTCCTAGGCCGACCCCTACCCTGCCTTCCTTCCACTACAGACTGATACACTCTTAACGTCACTCTGTTTCGCTCCATTCTCTCTACATGTCCGAACCACCTCAACAACCCTTCCTCAGCCCTCTGGACAACAGTTTTGGTAATCCCGCACCTCCTCCTAACTTCCAAACTACGAATTCTCTGCATTATATTCACACCACACATTGCTCTCAGACATGACATCTCCACTGCCTCCAGCCTTCTCCTCGCTGCAACATTAATCACCCATGCTTCACACCCATATAAGAGCGTTGGTAAAACTATACTCTCATTCATTCCCCTCTTTGCCTCCAAAGACAAAGTTCTTTGTCTCCACAGACTCCTAAGTGCACCACTCACCCTTTTTCCCACATCACTTCTATGATTCACCTCATCTTTCATAGACCCATCTGCTGACACGTCCACTCCTAAATATCTGAATACATTCACCTCCTCCATACTCTCTCCCTCCAATCTGATATCCAATCTTTCATCACCTAATCTTTCTGTTATCCTCATAACCTTACTCTTTCCTGTATTCACTTTTAATTTTCTTCTTTTGTACACCCTACAAATTCATCCACCAATCTCTGCAACTTCTCTTCAGAATCTCCCAAGAGCACAGCATCATCAGCAAAGAGCAACTGTGACAACTCTCACTTTATGTGTGATTCTTTATCTTTTAACTCCAAGCCTCTTGCCAAGACCCTCGTATTTACTTCTCTTACAACCCCATCTATAAATATATTAAACAACCACGGTGACATCACACATCCTTGTCTAAGGCCTACTTTTACTGGGAAATAATTTCCCTCTTTCCTACATACTCTAACTTGAGCCTCACTATCCTCGTAAAAACTCTTCACTGCTTTCAGTAACCTCCCTCCTACACCATACACCTGCAACATCTGCCACATTGCCCCACTATCCACCCTGTCATAAGCCTTTTCCAAATCCATAAATGCCATGAAAACCTCTTTAGCCTTATCTAAATACTGTTCACTTATATATTTCACTGTAAACACCTGGTCCACACACCCCCTACCTTTCCTAAAGCCTCCTTGTTCATCTGCTATCCTATTCTCCGTCTTAATCTTAATTCTTTCAATAATAACTCTACCATACACTTTACCAGGTATACTCAACAGACTTATCCTCCTATAATTTTTGCACTCTCTTTTGTCCACTTTGCCTTTATACAAAGGAACTATGCATGTTCTCTGCCAATCCCTAGGTACCTTACCCTCTTCCATACATTTATTAAATAATTGCACCAACCACTCCAAAACTATATCCCCACCTGCTTTTAACATTTCTATCTTTATCCTATCAGTCCCGGCTGTCTTACCCCCTTTCATTTTACCTACTGCCTCACGAACTTCCCCCACACTCACAACTGGCTCTTCCTCACTCCTACAAGATGTTATTCCTCCTTGCCCTATACACGAAATCACAGCTTCCCTATCTTCATCAACATTTAACAATTCCTCAAAATATTCCCATGATGCATTAATAGATCAATAATATTTAAATATTGTCAATTCATTCTTTTTGCACGTCAGGAGAAATATTTATTGTATTATTTCCATCAATAAAACAAGAGATTTAACAGTTATTGCGTGAAAAGATTTTTAATCGTGCTGTATAAAAATTTCGAACTTACTGCCTGTGTTTACAGGAAGAGTTGGGAAATCAGAAATGTTTACTCAATAAATTGTGTCAAAATTTCTGGTTTGTCTCCTGTGATAAATTTGTTGGTGAATTTTTATACCACACATTCCTCTGCCTTAGGTTCGTTCGTGGCTTGGTTGGTAACAATCTCGTCTCACCAGCACGGGTGAAATGCTCGGCATGTTTCCTTATCCCAGCTGCCCTTGTTTACCTCACAGTTAGTATGTATATGGGTGCTTGCCGACTGTTGTGCCACATCCTGGTGGTCAGATTTAGCCAATGTTGGCCAGAATGCTCTGCTAACCAGGGACTTTTTATTATATGTCAGCTATGTCTGTAAGTTGCATCATGTACAATATCTGCCATTTTAATAATATGGGCACAGCCAATAAATGCCCCTTTTTTAAACATTAATATTATATGTACTTAAAAATATCAACATTAACACTCAACTTCATTATTATGAACACATGCACACACACACATACACACACAAGCACTCACACGCACACACACACACACATACACACACACACACACACACACACACACACACACACACACACACACATACACAAACACACATACACACACACACACACACACACACACACACACACACACACAAGTACACACACACACACACACAAGTACACACACACACACACACATTTTTTCCCTTGTTTTCTTGCTTCATATGTTTCCCCTTCAACTTCCTGGACCCTGTACACAAAGACAGACCTCTCCCTTTCATTCTTCCACTGCATATCCTTATGTATCCACTGATTCAATTTAATTTCCTCCATTGCAGCTTTCCTTTCTTCAGTTTCACTATTATACTTGGGCTCAGTGGCCTGTCATTTTCCCTTTTCGGCTTTCCCTGGGCTCTGCTGTGGTCTGTTAGGGCCTCCACATATAGCTTAGCTCTTTCATTTACTACAGTCCTCTCTGATAGGGCTTCTACAGTCCCCTTGTTTGTGACTGAGGTAGCAGTCTCTGATGTCATTCTCAAAATGCTCTTTAGTTCTTTAGGCTGTTTTAGATTTTTCAGTTCCTCTTCTAAGCTCTGTATCCTAGCCTCTGCTGCTATGACTTGCATTTCCCACTTCTTGCTTTCCATATCTATCCTCTCTTCCAATCTCATGCTAAGTTCTTCTAGTTTCTTTTCCTATTCATGTTCCCTTTTCATGAACTCTGCTGCCCAATCTTCATTAGCAGATTCATCCTCCTGTCCCTTGGTTTTCCTTCCTGCTCTCTGGCAACCCATTTTTTTATTTTGATTGCCTCAGAATGGAAAACTTACGTAATTTTGTGTCTTAGGTTTGTTGTGTGTTTGTCCGATTGTGCGGGGGGAGGTAGAGGAGGAACTGTAGACAGTTGCTATATGGGAGAGGTGTGGGGAGGGGGATTTAGGGGGGAATATGGGGAGTGAGAAGGAGGGAGAAGCAAGGGGGGAGAATGGGAGAGGGAGAGGTGGGGAGGAGGGTGGATGAAAGAGGGGAGGGATCAGGGGAAGGAGTGAGAGGTTGGTGGGGAGGGGGAAGTGTATGTGTGAGTCTGTATATGTGGGAGTGTGTGTGTGTGTGTGTGTGTGTGTGTGTGTGTGTGTGTGTGTGTGTGTGTGTGTGTGTGTGTGTGTGTGTGTGTGTGTGTGTGGGTTTATTAAGTGTCTGAAAAGTAGGTGGAATTGTGCGTTGGAGTGTTATGTGGAGTCTCAGTGGTCCCTTACCTGACCACAACCTCTTGTGGCCTGACCCCTACCCTCCTGTGACTTGACTCACACCTATTTACAATACTGCCCTCTATGCTTTTACTACCACCTAGGCTTATAGTAACTTACTCGCCTTGTTCCATAGATTACCACTTGCTATTCCTTATTGAGTACTTGAGTGCCTATTCTTTATCGTGCTAGGAGAGTTGGACCATTCACAATCAGCTTGGTGGTTAATTGGAACCCGAAACCCACACCCAAACAACCACGCATAGGTGAATACAGTACTTGCAATGCAGCTTTAGCAGCCTGTAGATAACTACAGACCTGTGTCACTAACGTGTATAGTTTGCAAAGTCATGGAGAAGATCATCAGGAGGAGAGTGGTGGAGCACCTGGAAAGAAACAAGTGTATAATCGACAACCAACACGGTTTCAGGGAAGGAAAATCCTGTGTCACAAACCTACTGGAGTTTTATGATCAGGTGACAGAAGTAAGACAAGAGGGAGAGGGGTGGATCGACTGCATTTTCTTGGACTGCAAGAAGGCCTTCGACACAGTTCCTCACAAGAGGTTACTGCAAAAGCTAGAGGATCAGGCACACATAACAGGAAAAAACACTGCAATGGATCAGAGAATACCTGACAGGGAGGCAACAATGAGTCATGGTACGTGATGAGGTGTCAGAGTGGGTGCCTGTGACAAGCGGGGTTCCACAGGGGTCAGTTGTAGGACCTGTGCTATTTTTGGTATATGTGAATGACATAACAGAAGGGATAGACTCAGAAGTGACTTTATTTGCAGATGATGTGAAGTTAATGAGAAGAATCAAATCGGTCGAGGATCAGGCAGGACTACAAACCTGGACAGGCTACAAGCCTGATCCAGCAACTGGCTCCTTGAGTTTAACCCTGCCAAATGCAAAGTCATGAAGATTGGGGAAGGGCAAAGAAGACTGCAGACACAGTATAGTCTAGATTGCCAAAGACTGCAAACCTCACTCAAGGAAAAAGATCTGGGGGTGAGTACAACACCGAGCACATCTGAGGTGCACATCAGATAACTGCTGCAACATACGGGCGTCTGGCAAACCTAAGAATAACGTTCCGATACCTCAGTAAGGAATCGTTCAAGACTCTGTATACCATTTACATTAGGCCTATACTGGAGTATGCAGCACCAATTTGGAATCCACACCTGGTCAAGCACTTCAAGAAATTAGAGAAAGTGCAAAGGTTTGCAACGAGACTAGTCCCAGAGGTAAGGGGATTGTCCTACGAAGAAAGGTTGAGGGAAATCGGCCTGACGACACTGGAGGACAGGAGGGTCAGGGGAGACATGATAACGACATATAAAATTCTGCGCGGAATAGACAAGGTGGACAAAGACGGGATGTTCCGGAGATGGGACACAGAAACAAGAGGTCACAATTGGAAGTTGAAGCCTCAGATGAATCAAAGGGATGTTAGGAAGTATTTCTTCAGTCATAGAGTACTCAGGCAGTGGAATAGCCTAGAAAGTGACGTAGTGGAGGCGGGAACCATACATAGTTTTAAGGCGAGGTATGATAAAGCTCATGGAGCAGGGAGAGAGAGGACCTAGTAGCAATCAGTGAAGAGGCGGGGCCAGGAGCTATGACTCGACCCCTGCAACCTCAAATAGGTGAGCAAATAGGCGAGTACACACACACACTGTACACTACACTGTTCTCCAATGTATTTGCCTTTTATGTCGCGGTAATGTCACAACACAGTTCTGTCACAAATGTTGAGATTGTCACTGATGACAAAAACATGCAAATCACTAGTGTCTTTGATTTTTGTTCTGGGGTGAAGCACGAGTTGTCTGTGTCAGGTTTTAAATCAATCTGCTGCTCCTGCCATGGCTTCGCCCCTACACGCCCTCACTTACAAAGGCTCTGCTGATTTCAGCGTAATTTCTCTTCCTTGTAACACTGCAAAAGTAGTTAACACAAGATGGTTGATTTCTTTTTGTCTGGGCATAGACGATAGTTTATGATAGCCTCAACTTGTAAATGATGTGGGTGCAAGGATTTCTTTAATTTTCCTACTAAGAGAGTCCTTTTCTCTCATTAACCCATACTATGGTTGCAACACTGGTCTCTTGCAAGGAGTGGCGTGACTACTGTGACGCTCTGGTACGAACATGTGTTAAAAATTATACTGCTGATCAAGAAACAAGACGTCATTTGTCCTTTCTGAGAGGGTTGAGTCTCTCAGAGCAGAAACGGGCTGACACTATTTTCTATTTCAGTCACAACTGAATGGAATTCTTCTGAGTCGATTCGCTGACGATGAAGAGTCTTCCTTAAACAACACTTTACGATGCCTATCATTCTTTCATAAAACCTGCCTTGCCATGGAGATTTAGGAGGAATGTATCTCCAACTATGCTGATTCAGCATCTTTTATACCTCTGGTTGATCAAAGATCTTGCTAATATAAGCAGCACCAGCACCAAAGTTCGTTGCATTGTCTGAAATCTTCACTCTGGGACATGCCCATCTGGCTGCAAACTTTCTGAATAGTTTGATAAAGGTTTCAGCAGTCATGTCAGTGTCTACTTCTAGATGTACTGCTCTAGTCGTAACACAGGTGAACAAACAGATGTACACCTTGATGGGAACTTTGTCAACTGTTTTGGTTAAAATTACTGGCCCAGTGTAATCTACACCTGTCACCTCAAATGGAGTGATATGACAAACTCGTTCAGAGGGATATGGAGGTGGACCTGGATACTGACATACTTGCATATCGTAGTGAGGACAAGTAATGCAATCCCTTATTTGGGTATCCAGTTGGATTGTGGTATGTGACAAGGCTCGCAAAGGTCCTTCGTAAGAAGAATAGTGTTACATGTTACAAACAGCTTCAAATTTTTTACAATTATATACGGTAACAAGGATCAAATTGTAGTATGTTCATTTGCCTCCTGGCCAAAGATTGAACCAATTTCCAGCATCTATAAATGGCTCAGATAACATTGAAAATCCTCATTGGCGGAGCTTCAAACATTCACAAATGGTTGCATATAATACGACGACGGTGGAGAGTAAAAATGAAATATGTACTCGTATATCCAACTATTTTATGTGTAAAATAGTGGGAAATTCTTATTCTCGTTCAATCACGTTTAATCATTTTCATTTTTCCTCTTCTGAATGGCTTCAGTATTTAACGAGTGATTGATCTTAGGGACAGGATAATAAGTTTCGTTTCGTACAGACAAATAAAATAGTTAAGACAATGGAATCATTGAAATCCGCACCTTAACTAGAGAATGAACCATCTAATTGGCTTCAAATTTTTACCATTGGTGTCGTTTTTTTGGCCACAAGGCACATCATGCCATAAGGTGGCATAAGCCCCAGTTTGCCAATTTTCATAATTAATAGTGATATTTATAGTTATTCAATAAAAAAACTAACTAATGTTTCTTTTGAGTGGCTTCAAACTACTATTGACAACGTTTAGTCGGATTAGGTGCGAATTTGGAATTTTACTGAAATATTTAAAAAAAATAAAATCGTTGGAACCAGGTTAATTACTAGAGAATCCCTTTTCTGAAAGGCTGTATTAAAACACGGCTTGTCGCTCACTTTGAGCTCTGTAAATTTCAGTTTGCCAGTTTTATTAAGCAAGTTGTTTTAAGAACACAAAGAAGGAACACTGCGGCAGGCCTACTGGCCTATGAAGGGCAGGTCCTTGTCAACCGCCGGCTTAGACCAATGGCCCACCAAGTAAGTCACCTCCACTTAAGGAAGGATCACATCTTATGACCCAGTAACACCAGCAAGTCAGGTCCAACTCAAACCCACCCACACCTACTCCTGTATTTATCTAACCTATTTTTAAAACTATGTTCTAACTCGTTAACACATCTTTAGATCAGCTTCGAACCTTAAATGTTGATTTATTTTATTAAGAATTTCTGTCCAAATTTTTAGTTTCGTGGTTGCGAGTTAGCTTTTTTTTTTTTTGTCAATCTGATAAACTAAAATTAAAAAAAAAAAAAATAGGTTAATATAGAATTGCAGAGCAGTAGGTTGGTATAGGTAGTAGACTGGTAGACAGTAACCGCCCAGGGAGATACTACCGTCCTGCCAAGTGAGTGTAAAACGGAAACATGTAATTGATGAAATTATGACACATGTGCAACATCTGGGTATCTTTGTTGTAGACGTTTCGCCATCCAGTGGCTTTATCAATACAAATTCCAGGACATAACTTGGAGACAGTATGACTATAGAGAAGATGAGGTAATCAGTCCCTCAACCTAGGAGTAGGTGCGAAGAGCACCATAGTCGTGGAGATTCTGAAGCAGAAGTAAGGCGCTTGACGCTTATATACTAAGGTCAGGTGGAATGGGACGTGTAGCAGACGAGGGCATTGTCACTGGTAGGCGGAAACCTATAATTGTTTTACAAGATGGTAGGATTGCTGGTGTCTTTTGTTAGTCTCATAAACATGCAAGATTTCAGGTACGTCTTGCTACTTCTACTTACACTTAGGTCGCACTACACATACATGTACAAGCGTATACATACACACCCCTCTGGGTTTTCTTCTATTTTCTTTCTAGTTCTTGTTTTTGTTTATTTCCTCTTATATCCATGGGGAAGTGGAACAGAATTCATCCTCCGTAAGCCATGCATGTTGTAAGAGGCGACTAAAATGCCGGGAGCAAGGGGCTAGTAACCCCTTCTCCTGGTGGGATACAGCCGGTTTGTTAAATATATATACATATATATATATATATGTATATATATATATATATATATATATATATATATATATATATATATATATATATATATGTATATATATATATATATATATATATATATATATATATATATATATATATATATATATATATATATATATATATATATATATATATATATATATATAGTACTTTAAATTGTTTCATTAATTTCATAAGAACATAAGAAAGGAGGAACACTGCAGCAGGCCTGTTGGCCCATACTAGGCAGGTCCTTTACAATTCATCCCACTAACAAAACATTTCTCCAACCCAATTTTCAATGCTACCCAAGAAATAAGCTCTAATGTGCAAGTCCCAATCGAATCCAACCCCTCCCACTCATGTACTTATCCAACCTAAATTTGAAACTACCCAAAGTCCTAGCCTCAATAACCCAACTAGGTAGACTGTTCCACTCATCAACCACCCTATTTCCAAACCAATAGTTTCCTATGTCCTTTCTAAATCTAAACATATCTAATTTAAATCCATTACTGCGGGTTCTCTCTTGGAGAGATATCCTCAAGACCTTATTAATATCCCCTTTATTAATACATATCTTATACTTATACACTTCGATCAGGTCTCCCCTCATTCTTCGTCTAACAAGTGAATGTAACTTAAGAGTCTTCAATCTTTCTTCATAAGGAAGATTTCTAATGCTATGTATTAATTTTAGTCATTCTACGCTGAATGTTTTCTGACGAATTTATGTCCATTCTGTAATATGGAGACCAGAATTGAGTTGCATAATCTAGGTGAGGCCTTACTAATGATGTATAAAGCTGTGACGAATTGTTTTGAAAACCGACAAGTTGAAGAATTGAGACACTTAAGCAACACTCGGAAATCTTTATTGAAGAAACGTTTCGCCACACAGTGGCTTCATCAGTCCAATACAAAGTAGAGATGGGTAAGTGGAGTAGAAGTTCGAGGTAATCAGTCCCTCAACCTGGAATCGATGTGTTCAGTCCATCACTCTTGTAGGAAGTGCAGCATAGGGCCAGAGAGGTGGCTTATATACTGCGGTGAGATGAGTTGAAGCAGGAGGAGGTGAGATCACAGTGGGACCTGCCACTAGTGTAAGTAGGTCGTCGTCCAAAGGTTGGGCAAGCGTTGAAGTCTTTGTACCAAGATTCCATGATGTTGCAGTGTCTGACAGAAGTGACGAATGGTTTTGAAAACCGACAAGTTGAAGAATTGAGACACTTAAGCGAAACGTTTCTTCAATAAAGATTCCCATGTGTTGCTTAAGTGTCTCAATTCTTCAACTTGTCGGTTTTCAAAACCATTCGTCACCCTCACCTCATTTGATACGCCTATAAATTCCTTTCTTATGCT
This sequence comes from Cherax quadricarinatus, assembly GCF_038502225.1. Lineage (NCBI taxonomy): Eukaryota > Metazoa > Arthropoda > Malacostraca > Decapoda > Parastacidae > Cherax > Cherax quadricarinatus. The sequence continues at coordinate 10,804 of NW_027197409.1, forward strand.
CTAGTAGATATTTGAGCCTATTATTCATCCATTTTGGGTCATTTCTGTTTGATCTAATTTCTTTATACGGGATAAACGTTCTTTGAGCAGCATGTATAGTGTTCAGAAAACTGTCATATTGATACCTCTCTTCGTTACCCCAGTCAACATATGATAAGTGTTCTCTAAGCCCATCGTAATCTGCTAAGCTAAAATCTGGGACTGTTACTGAGTTATCCCTACTATCGTACTTCCATTCAATACTAAATGTAATTGATTTGTGGTCTCTAGCAAAGAGTTCCTCTGAAATTTCTAAATTATTAACAAGGGATTCATTGTTTGCCAGAACTAAGTCAAGCAGGTTATTACCCATTGTAGTTTCTGTCACAAACTGCTTCAATAAACAATCCTGAACTGCTTCTAAGAAGTCGTATGATTCTAAATTCCCATTCAAGAAATTCCAATCAATATGACTAAAGTTAAAGTCTCATAGAATTACTACATTATCGTGTCTTGTGGCCCTAACAATTTCCTCCCATAGTAGTCTCCCTTGATCCCTATCTAAGTTTGGGGGACGGTATATCACATCTAAAATAAATTTTTCATGCCACTCTGAAAATTCTATCCAAACAGACTCTGTATGTGTTATTTCAGACTTAATACCCGTTTTTTATGCAATAGTTCAAGCGATCTCGGACATACAATGCCACCCCACCCCCCTTCCCGATACTTCTATCTACTTGGAACAATTTAAAACCCTGAATGTGACATTCCGCAGGCATGTCCCGATTTCTCATGTTGAACCACGTCTCAGTTAAGGCAAATACATCAGTGTTACCTGCACTAGCAACTAGTCTCAACTAGTCCATCTTATTCCTAGCACTACGACCATTTGTGTAATATATATTTAAGGACCCTCCTTTCTCTTTACCCTTCCTGCTCCTTTCTGTTATTCCACTAAACCTATTACTGTCCTTGTCAATTAGTGCCACTGGCTTTCCAACATCCACCTCATTGTGCCTATTACTAGTTCTCCTAGTATTCATATTACTACACTGCAACTTCTCTGTTTTCCCGCCAAAACCCATACCACTAACTATTCTTAGTTTAAAGACCTAACAGCTCCAACTGCGTTGGCCAGTGCTCCCACCCCAGACCTAGATAAGTGAACCCCATCCCTGGCATACATGTCATTTCTGCCGTAGAAGAGGTCCCAGTTGTCAACAAACGTTACCGCATTTTCCTTACAGTATTTGTCCAGCCAGCAATTGACACCAATTGCTCTGGACAACCATTCATTTTCAACTCCTCTCCTTGGCAAAATACCACATATGACAGGGTTCCCACCCTTCTTCCTAATTATCTCTATTGCTGACCTATACCTGCTAATCAGGTCCTCACTCCTACGTCTGCCAACATCGTTGCCTCCAGCACTGAGACAGATAATAGGATTGCTCCCATTACCTCTCATGATGTCATCCAGATGGCTAACAATATCCTTCATCCCAGCCCCAGGAAAACACTCTCTGCCTTCTACTCCTGTCCTTCAAGCATAATGCCATATCCATGTACCTAATCTGGCTATACCCAACAACAACAATGTTTTTACCTTCCGTGGCGTCGTCCCTCGTGATGTTCCAAGTAGTCGACTCACATTCGTTAGGTAGCACTACACCTTCGCTTGTGGAATTCGTCAAAACGTTCTCGATGGTTTTCATTGGGGTTTCTAGGGATGTCTCACTCACGCCAGCCAATGCTTCCTTGGTGCTCGTTGTGACATTCCCAGTAGAACACCCACATTCGTCAGGTAGCACCGAAAATGGGTTGGAAGTTTCCTCAGTAGTCTTCTGGGTCCTCGTTGTTTATACCTCTCCAACAGTCTTCTTGATCCTCAGCTTGGTTTCATGTTTCCCGGCCACTGACCAAGCTCCCCTCTTAACCTGGGGACTCACAATAGGAGGATTACTTCGAATCCTATGTTCTCCTCCGTTAATCGCCGTATCTCCTGCTTAGCAACCCTAAGCTCTTCTTTCAGCTGCTGCTTAAGTTGCTCAAGAGAGGGCATACAGGTTCAGATTCACAGAGAGCACACAAACAGGTCTTCACCCTTGATGCTGGTGAGGGGCTTTTAATCCAAGGACTGCTCATGGTGTGGTTGACAGCATCTTCTACTCGCACACTGAGGGGTCTGTTACTGATACCCTGCACGGGTGAAACGTTGGGCATGTTTCCTGCACCTACTGTTCCTGTTCACCTAGCAATAAATAGCTACCTTAGCATTATTCGACTATTGTGGGACTCATTCTGGGGAGACAAGATTTACCTACATTGCCTTAAATGCTTTGCATAACCAGGGACTTTGTATATAGTAAGCTAATAACGTTAACTAGGTCTGTAATAGTCATATTTTGTACTTGTAGAAATAAAGAACATTATTTTTATCACCGTAGTGCTTAAAGCCGCATTTAAAATGCCTCCCATTCTACGGGTGCTATATGACCCCCAAAGGTTTTCTTCTGATTGAAACTTAAATGTGAATTTATTAAGCATTTGGGGAAGTAGATAAGGTGACATTTGCATTGTGTGGCCTTTTGAGGCGAGACAAAGTGTCGTGAGGTCAAATCCTCGCCTCCCGCAGTTTGGTAAATGATTCAAATCCACTTGTTTCGTTGTTTCATTGCTAAATAGACTTCTTGTTGAGGCGGGTATTCCAACAGGATGAGGCTGAAAATAATCCTTGAGAAACCACTGCCACAAGTGCCATCACAACATGAAACAAACCCATTTCGCTGGGCTCATGTTGTTTGTAGGATCGATTGTTGGGCGGATATGGTGACATGTACATTGTGTGGCGTCTTCAGGCAGGACAATGTGTTGTGGGGTGGAATCCTGGCCTGCCGCAGTTTGGTAACGGATATATATATATATATATATATATATATATATATATATATATATATATATATATATATATATATATATATATATATATATATATATATATATATATATATATATATATATATCGTACCGAATATGTAAAACTTGCGATCTTGGCTTAAATAGCAACGCTCATCTTGCCATATAAGACAAGCGAAAATTTGTGTATGCAATAATTTCGCAAAGATCATTCTGAACCCAACGATAAAAATATATTTCACATTTCACTGAGTTTGTTTACTATTAAATTATTGTCAACGAATCTTAAATATATTTAGTTGGATTAGGCTAAAATAAGTTGCGCTTGTTATAATAAGGTTAGGTAAGTTTTCTAAGATTCTTTTGGTGCAAAATTACAAATTTTTACATTAACATTAATGAAAAAAATATATCTTTAATCGTATAAGAGAAAATTTTAGAAAGGACTTGCTAAATATATATATATATATATATATATATATATATATATATATATATATATATATATATATATATATATATATATATATATATATATATATATATATATATATATTTATATATAAATATAAATATATATACATATATAATATATATATATATATACATATATAATATATATATATATATATACATATATATATATATATATATATATATATATATATATATATATATATATGTGTGTGTGTGTGTGTGTGTGTGTGTGAAAGAATAGAGAAATTCCAAGCGCTTTCGTGACTACTCACATTATCAAGGAACAATAAAAGTAATGCATCAAAGAAAGCCATATAAATGGTCTAGACCACACCTCACTATCACATCCCACAACAAAGCAACACCTGACGCGCGATTCATAAGAAAGGGAACACTGCAGCAGGTCCGCTGGCCCAACTAAAAAGGTCCTTCACACAAGCCAAGAACAAACTATTCTACCCAAGAATTAAGAATTTTAAAATTTATTATTTGTCCAATGTATTATTAAATTCTTCCCAAATTCTATTAATTATGAATGGATCTAATTTATATAAACCAAAGGAAATATTGATATTATTGTCAAAACTGTTTTTATTGAAACAAGATTCAATTATATTCCTGTCAACCATGGACTTGCTTGATACAATTTTCTCAACTTTTTGAAAATCAGTTGGATGGTTAAAATCTCTCACATGAATAAATAGAGCATTGGAATCTTGTCCAGTTCTGATGCTATATTTATGTTGTTTTAATCTTAGTTCGAGACTTTTACCAGTTTGACCGTAATAAACTTTATCGCAAATTTTACAAGCAGTTTTATAGACACATCCGTCAGCATTTTGGGGGAATTCTTTATCAAAAGGTTTGTTGTAGGAAGTGATAGTGAGGTGTGGTCTAGGCCCTTTATATGCCTTCCTTTGATGCATTACTTTTATTGCTCCTTGATAATGTGAGTAGTCACGAATGCGCTTGGAATTTCTCTATTCTTTCACACTGGTTGTTTTGCATATTCTAAAATCACCTGTTTACTGTGATCTTATTGCATATATATATATATATATATATATATATATATATATATATATATATATATATATATATATATATATATATATATATATATATATATATATATATATATATATATATTTATTTATTTATTATCACACTGGCCGATTCCCACCAAGGCAGGGTGGCCCGAAAAAGAAAAACTTTCACCATCATTCACTCCATCACTGTCTTGCCAGAAGGGTGCTTTACACTATAGTTTTTAAACTGCAACATTAACACCCCTCCTTCAGAGTGCAGGCACTGTACTTCCCATCTCCAGGACTCAAGTCCGGCCTGCCGGTTTCCCTGAACCCCTTCATAAATGATACTTTGCTCACACTCCAACAGTACGTCAAGTATTAAAAAGCATTTGTCTCCATTCACTCCTATCAAACACGCTCATGCATGCCTGCTGGAAGTCCAAGCCCCTCGCACACAAAACCTCCTTTACCCCCTCTCTCCAACCTTTCCTAGGCCGACCCCTACCCCGCCTTCCTTCCACTACAGACTGATACACTCTTGAAGTCATTCTGTTTCGCTCCATTCTCTCTACATGTCCGAACCACCTCAACAACCCTTCCTCAGCCCTCTGGACAACAGTTTTGGTAATCCCGCACCTCCTCCTAACTTCCAAACTACGAATTCTCTGCATTATATTCACACCACACATTGCCCTCAGACATGACATCTCCACTGCCTCCAGCCTTCTCCTCGCTGCAACATTCATCACCCATGCTTCACACCCATATAAGAGCGTTGGTAAAACTATACTCTCATACATTCCCCTCTTTGCCTCCAAGGACAAAGTTCTTTGTCTCCACAGACTCCTAAGTGCACCACTCACTCTTTTCCCCTCATCAATTCTATGATTCACCTCATCTTTCATAGACCCATCCGCTGACACGTCCACTCCCAAATATCTGAATACATTCACCTCCTCCATACTCTCTCCCTCCAATCTGATATTCAATCTTTCATCACCTAATCTTTTTGTTATCCTCATAACCTTACTCTTTCCTTTATTCACCTTTAATTTTCTTCTTTTGCACACCCTACCAAATTCATCCACCAATCTCTGCAACTTCTCTTCAGAATCTCCCAAGAGCACAGTGTCATCAGCAAAGAGCAGCTGTGACAACTCCCACTTTGTGTGTGATTCTTTATCTTTTAACTCCACGCCTCTTGCCAAGACCCTCGCATTTACTTCTCTTACAACCCCATCTATAAATATATTAAACAACCACGGTGACATCACACATCCTTGTCTAAGGCCTACTTTTACTGGGAAATAATTTCCCTCTTTCCTACATACTCTAACTTGAGCCTCACTATCCTCGTAAAAGCTCTTCACTGCTTTCAGTAACCTACCTCCTACACCATACACTTGCAACATCTGCCACATTGCCCCCCTATCCACCCTGTCATACGCCTTTTCCAAATCCATAAATGCCACAAAGACCTCTTTAGCCTTATCTAAATACTGTTCACGTATATGTTTCACTGTAAACACCTGGTCCACACACCCCCTACCTTTCCTAAAGCCTCCTTGTTCATCTGCTATCCTATTCTCCGTCTTACCCTTAATTCATTCAATAATAACTCTACCATACACTTTACCAGGTATACAGGTATATATATATATATATATATATATATATATATATATATATATATATATATATATATATATATATATATATATATATATATATATATATATATATATATATTGATCCACGATTCTAGGTAGTAAAAGTTCATATGATCCAGGATCATGATCCTGGATCGTGTAATACAAAATCTTATCAGGTTTGCTATGCAGAAACTGGGATGATGAGAATTAGTATACAGAGACAGACTTGGTGAATTACACCGAGTTAAATAATTTAAAGCGTATTTTAATGCAAGGAGACATAGAAGCACAAGTATCAAGCTGAACACTTTCAACAAGTACACAGAACAGGTAATAAAAATGTGTTACAAATGCTGAAAGATAGAAGACGAAAGTATTTTAAGTATTTCTTGTATAACTAGTAGTACAGTAAAGGGGAATGATATGTAACTGATCAACTGCAGGGTAACATGTATTTGTACTCTCTTGACATCACTCACGTTGGATGCTATATCTTATACTTACCTGTTAGCAAAAGTTACAAGGCTTGTACTCTCTTGAGAACACAAACATGGGCTCTGGTTGTACTTGCACTCTCATGACAGCAAACACGTACATTGCTAACACCTGTACTTTCCTGAGAACACACAACTTGTACATTTCTTACATTCATATTCTCATGAAAGCACACATATAAACCTATACTTGTGCTCTCCTGAGAGCTTACATGTAGACTGCATATACTGATAGTCATCTGAGCGCACAGCTTGTTCACTGCTTGTACTCTTCTTAGAGTACGCAGCACTATAAATCACCTGCAATTTTAAGTACTCACCTGAATGCACGCAACATTTGCATCGCTTCCCTTTGCAACCTTTGTACACTTCTCTCTCTCCATCCAAACATTTTTTCTTGCAAGTTCCCTTCTCAACTTCGCACTTCTTCTTGGGAGAACACTCTGTAAAGTTATACCAAACAAATAAATCCATGATATATTCTAATTAATGGAGGGCATTCAATAATTATTTTCTTAAATAAGGATCTAATAGTTATCAATGGCGCGTCAAGGTGTGTTCACTGACAGGTAAATCTCTCACTCTATGTAAATGATATATTACTGACTTATTAAGATCTTAGTTCCGTTTATGTCAAGGTATTATCACCGACAGGTGAATCTCTCACTGGTTATAAAGGATACAATACTATATTAAGATCTTAGTTCAGTTTAAGTCTATTGAGAGTTTTCTCCAGTCCATATTTAAGAATTATAGTTCGTTTCTTTGGTATGTAATTAGGTAAAATGCCACTTACGACTTTAGATAATATCTGAAATATATTTCCATTCATCTTTTCAAGTTTATTTTAAAAAATATTATATATGATTAGTGAGACAACATAATTTAAAAAATTAAGGATATTTTCTTACTTTTTCCCTTTTGTCCACCAGTATAGTCCGATCCTTTCCGTGTGTCCAGGTCATCCTTCTTCAGCAGCACTGACACCCAGGAACAAATACACAATTAATTATCCTTCCTACTCAGCAGACACTGATGGAGAAATGTAAACTTTTCTCTACCTCACAGAAACAGTTTCTCCTTTTAGGAAATAATGTACGAGAGAAAAAACATCTACATAGTATTTAGAGGTACAGTTCTTGAAACATATATAATAACACCTATTTCATATTTGTAATAATGTTGGTGGAATTACCGACATGTTTTATATTTCTTCATCAGTGACAAGCAATAGCAAATATTCAATTTATCATTAGTAAGAACAACAATAAGGTAATACATTAAGAACAAGCAATAGATCTTATACAGTATCTCAACAGAGTAACAATGAAAATAATGAGTGGAATTATCTTAATAATTAGTATATGATGTTTCAGGTAATAAAAATAGACAATACTCAAAGCTTAATTCATGAACTAGAATAGAAGTAATTACAGCCACTGATGAGACAGCATTAAACAGGATGAATCAACAGTTACAACAGACACTACACAACTTATCTAGTAGACAATATACATAATTTCATTTCAGGAGAAAGTAGCAACAGACACTGATTAGCATTTAAAGTAATAACAGCAGTCAGTAGACAAAATATCGAGAAGGAACAACGGCAGCGGCAAACATTTCATGGCATTTCACTTGCCAACAACAGTGTCTACATAATACTTCAGGTAGCAACAATAGTGGCAGCAGACACTATACAAATATTCAGTAGCAGCAGGAGTAACAACAGACTTTAAACACTTCAAGTAACAGCAATAGAGATTACACAGTGAACGAAGCAAGAAGCACTACACAACACTTCACGAACCAACAATAGTAACAAAAGACACTGCATAATACTTCAGTCACCAACAACAATAGTAACAGAAGCTACACAACATTTCAGGTACCAACAACAGTACCAGCAGACAGAACACATCAATTCAGATACTAAAAACAATAATAGCAAACACTACACAGGAATAACAGATGATAACAATACAGATTCCACCAGCAGTAGTTGGAAACACTACACAGTAGTAACACAAAACAACACAACTTCCACCAGCAGTTGTTACACAGTGGTAACACAAAATAACACAAGTTCCACCAGCAGTTGTTACACAGTAGTAACACAAAATAACACAAGTTCCACCAGCAGTTGTTACACAGTAGTAACACAAAATAACACAAGTTCCACCAGCAGTTGTTACACAGTAGTAACACAAAATAACAACACAAGTTCCACCAGCAGTTGTTACACAGTAGTAACACAAAATAACACAAGTTCCACCAGCAGTAGTTACAAACACTACACAGTAGTAACACAAAATAACAACACAAGTTCCACCAGCAGTAGTTACAAACACTACACAGTAGTAACACAAAATAACAACACAAGTTCCACCAGCAGTAGTTACAAACACTACACAGTAGTAACACAAAATAACAACACAAGTTCCACCAGCAGTAGTTACAAACACTACACAGTAGTAACACAAAATAGCAACACAAGTTCCACCAGCAGTAGTTACAAACACTACACAGTAGTAACACAAAATAACAACACAAGTTCCACCAGCAGTAGTTACACAGTAGTAACACAAAATAACAACACAAGTTCCACCAGCAGTAGTTACACAGTAGTAACACAAAATAACAACACAAGTTCCACCAGCAGTAGTTACAAACACTACAAAAACTGCCAAGTTAATTTCTTACCGTCATTCTCTTTACTTCCTCGGACCTTCTTTCTTAAATTTTCCCTCATCCGTTTGCTCTCTCCTCTGTGTGTTTTCATCTTTATCACACCCTTATTACGTATTTTCTTTCTATCATTTCCTTTATGACGTTTATCGTTTACTGGTCCTTTGTCTATTTTCCTGTTGTCTTGTTTGTCGTAAAAATTATTTTTCCTCTTTTCTTTTTCAACTTGGTTATCAGCTTTTCTATTATGTTTCTTTTTAATTAAACTTTTATTTTTGTTCATTATGTCTTTTCCTTCTCGATGTTTGTTATTTTCTCTTTTCTTTTCTCCCTTTCTTTTGCTATTTGTATTACGAAGTTCACTTTTATTAACTTTGGGTTTGTCTCTCTCCCTCCTGTCTCCATCACGTTCCTGACTTTTCCATGAAACTGTTCCTTCTTTCCTTCCCTTTACACGTCGATGAGGACCTTCCCTTGATTTCTTCCCGATGCCTTTTCCTTCCTTTTCATCATTTTGCATATTTATCTTTGATTTCTTTACAATTGGACTTTGAACTATTCTTGAATTGATATTCTTGCCTTTCTTTTCTTTTTCGTCATTATGCTTTCTTTTCCTCGATTTATTTTTAATTTTCTGTTTCTTTCTCTTCAGAAGATGATCTTTTTCTGTTTTCGTTTCCCCATTTATTTTTTCTTTTCCGTCATATTGAAGACTTTCTCTTGAAAGATTTTTTATTTTTCTCTTTCCTTTCCCCCTGTGACCTTCAATATTTTCTTTGGATTTTCTCTCGTTCTTCCTCTTCTTATCAACTTGTCTCCCTATCTTCTTTTTCTTAAACACGTTCTCTTTTTTTCTTCCTTGACGTTTATCATCGTTTAACTGACGTTCCTTGTGCAAGACTGCAGTGTCAGCAGTGTTGACAGAGTCACCAGCAACGTTACGTTGTTTCTCTCTTGCTCTCGTCTCTGAGGAAAAAAAATAGAGTCAAAATTACGATAATAATACTTATACTCTCATGGCTATTGTAATTACATTGATGTTTAATAACAATTTTAGAATCAGTTTCATACTTTATAAAGATGATTGAAATGCAAGTTGCATGCAACCCCACACACACACACACACACACACACACACACACACACACACACACACACACACACACACACACACACACACACACACACACAAGCACGCACACATACACACACACAAAACCGATGGAATTTTGATGAGCTGGAGAGAGGAGACAGCGTAGAAGAAAGTGATTACATAGTGGGAACGCTATGTATAACCCACCACAGAACAGCAGGAGGCCAAGGCAAGAGTACGACGAGAGCAATAGAGCGATGGTTGACACACTGGCTGCAGTGGCCAGAAGAGCTCATGCAAGCATTGCAAAGCTCTTGATCATGGGTGACTTTAACCACAAGGAGATCGATTGGGAGAACTTGAAGCCACATGGGGGCCAAGATACATGGAGGGCTAAGATGATGGAGGTGGTACTGGAAAACTTCATGTACCAACACGTAAGGGACACTACATGAGAGAGAGGAGAGGATGAACCAGCAAGACTGGACTTAGTATTAACCATGAGTAGTGCAGATATCGAGGACATCACATATGAAAGACCCCTTGGGGCCAGCGATCATGTGGTTTTAAGCTTCGAACACACAGTAGAGCTACAAGTGGAGGGGGAAGCAGGAAGGCCAGGATGAATGAAGCCAAACTGCAAGAAAGGGGACTACACGGGAATGAGGAACTTCCTGAACGGGGTTCAGTGAGACAGAGAACTGGCAGGGAAGCCAGTTAATGAGATGATGTAATATGTAGCAACAATATGCAAGGAGGCTGCGGAGAGGTTTGTACCCAAGGGTAACAGGAATAATGAAAAAGATAGGATGAGCCCATGGTTCACCCAAAGGTGCAGGGAGACAAAAACCAAGTGTGCTAGGGAATGGAAGAAATATAGAAGGCAAAGGACCCAGGAGAATAAGGAGAGCAGTCGTAGAGCCAGAAACGAATATGCACAGATAAGAAGGGAGGCCCAACGACAATATGAAAACGACATAGTAGCGAAAGCCAATTCTGACCCGAAACTGTTATACAGCCACATCAAGGAGGAAAACAACAATCAATGACCAGGTAATCAGGCTAAGGAAGGAAGGAGGAGAGACAACAAGAAATGACCATGAAGTATGTGAGGAACTCAACAAGAGATTCAAAGAAGTGTTCACAGAGGAGACAGAAGGGGTTCCAGAAAGACAGAGAGGTGGGGCACACCACCAAGTGCTGGACACAGTGCTCACAACCGAGGAAGAAGTGAAGAGGCTTCTGAGTGAGCTAGATACCTCAAAGGCAATGGGGCCAGATAACATCTCCCCATGGGTCCTGAGAGAGGGAGCAGAGGCGCTATGTGTACCCCTAACAACAATATTCAATACATCTATTGAAACAGGGAGATTGCCTGAGGCATGGAAGAGAGCAAATGTAGTACCAATCTTTAAAAAAGAAGACAGACATGAAGCACTAAACTCCAGACCAGTGTCACTGACATGTATAGCATGCAAAATCATGGAGAAAATTATCAGGAGAAGAGTGGTGGAACACCTAGAAAGGAATGATCTGATCAACAGCAGCCAACATGGTTTCAGGGACGGGAAATCCTGTGTCACAAACCTACTGGAGTTCTATGACAGAGTGACAGCAGCAAGACAAGAGAGAGAGGGGATTGCATTTTCATGGACTGCAAGAAGGTGTTAGACACAGTTCCACACAAGAGATTAGTGCAAAAAGTGGAGGACCAGGCAGGGATAACAGGGAAGGCACTACAATGGATCAGGGAATACTTGTCAAGAAGACAGCAGCGAGTCATGGTACATGGCGAGGTGTCAGAGTGAGCACTTGTGACAGAGTGACAGCAGCAAGACAAGAGAGAGAGTGGATTGCATTTTCTTGGACTGCAAGAAGGCGTTAGACACAGTTCCACACAAGAGATTAGTGCAAAAACTGGAGGACCAGGCAGGGATAACAGGGAAGGCACTACAATGGATCAGGGAATACTTGTCAAGAAGACAGTAGCGAGTCATGGTACATGGCGAGGTGTCAGAGTACCTGTGACCAGCGGGGTCCCACAGGGGTCAGTCCTAGGACCAGTGCTGTTTCTGGTATTTGTGAACGACATGACGGAAGGAACAGACTCCGACGTGTCCCTGTTTGCAGATGACATGAAGTTGATGAGAAGAATTCATTCGATCGAAGACCAGGCAGAACTACAAAGGGATCTGTACAGGCTGCAGACCTGGTCCAGCAATTGGCTCCTGGAGTTCAACCCCACCAAGTGCAAAGTCATGAAGATTGGGAAGGGCAAAGAAGACCGCAGATGGAGTACAGTCTAGAGGGCCAGAGACTGCAAACCTTACTCAAGGAAAAAGACCTTGTGGTGAGTATAACACCAGGCACATCTCCTGAGGGGTACATCAACCAAATAACTGCTGCAGCATATGGGCGCTTAGCAAACCTCAGAACAGTATTCCGACATCTTAATAAGGAATCGTTCAGGATCCTGTACACCGTCTACGTTAGGCCCATATTGGAGTATGCGGCACCAGTTTGGAACCCACACCTAGCCAAGCACTAAAAGAAACTAGAGAAAGTGCAAAGGTTTGCAACAAGACTAGTCCCAGAGCTAAGGGGTATGTCCTACGAGGAGAGGTTAAAGGAAATCAACCTGACGACACTGGATGACAGGAGAGATACGGGGGACATGATAACGATATACAAAATACTGAGAGGAATTGACAAGGTGGACAAAGACAGGATGATTCAGAGATGGGACACAGCAACAAGAGGACACAGCTGGAAGTTGAAGACACAGACGAATCACAAGGATGTTAGGAAGTATTTCTTCAGCCACAGAGTTGTCAGGAAGCGATGTAATGGAGGCAGGATCCATACATAGCTTTATGCAGAGGTATGATAAAGCTCTCGGTTCAGGTAGAGTGACCTAGTAACGACCAGTGAAGAGACGGGGCCAGGAGCTAGGACTCGTCCTCTGCAACCTCAACTAGGTGTGTACACACGCACACACACACACACACACACACACACACACACACACACCCACACACACACACACACACACACATACACACACACACACACATACACACACACACACATACACACACACACACACACACACACACACACACACACACACACACACACACACACACACACACACACACACACACACACACACACACGTATGGAAACGTATATTCTAACACATATACATGCATACATACATATACACTCATATACATACACACACTCACAAACACACTCACACCTATATACAAGAAAGTGCAGAAGCAAACATTATACAATGTTTCAAGTTCAGGTACGGAATAACCAGAATGACCTGGGGTCAAAAATACCAGGGATTATATTTTTGATGGCCGACACAGGAGCTAAAACTCGGCTGTTGAAAATTCAATTCCTCTTCAAGGGATGCTCCTTGACGTGGCAAAGAGGCTCTTGGTCTGAGGAATTAGACCCTCTGGTCTCTTTCCTCAATCCTCCCTTCCCTATCCCATCCTCTCCATCCTCCCTTTTTTCCCTTTCCTCTCCCCTCCCAACCCTAGCTTCCCCTGCCCCGTTTGTAGCCTCTGGTGTCCTCTCCTATGGCATTACGGTTTCTAGGTGGGGGAAGTTTGCAGGGGTTCATCCCGCTCAGTGAGATTCCTAGGGTATGATGTAGTTTGCCGTGGAATCTGGATAATCTGGAGGCACCCTGCTCCCTTCTTGGATATCCGAGAGGTGGGGCGGGGTGTTCTGCAGGTGACAAGCGTGCCTCCAGAGGCTGCCTGTCGGTTCTGGGAGGTGGCAGGAGGTATGCTTTGTGGCGGGTTTCCAACCATCCTCTCTTTTGTCCACTGAGGTGGTTCGATAGATGTGAGGTTGCTAACCTGAAGCGCTGGTTTACTGGCGTGAAGGGTAGGGTATGGCACAGGTCCCACGCTACATTTGCACTGCTAGCGCTCTCGGGGCCCTCTGGGATGAGAGGGGGAACTTACACCCCTTTCAGGCCTTCTAGTGACTGCCCCTCTTCTGCCCCTTTTTAGTTTTTCCTTCTTTCTTTTTTTCTTTAAAATAATAATAAGAAAGAAGTACCACCATCATGGAGTCTTTGTTCTGTAATAACCTTTCTCCTCCAAGGTCCCTTTTTGTTACTGCATTCTGTGCTGACCCAGCTTCGTTAATGGACCATTCTCCAGACTTTTCCCATACCCCTGTACCTTCTGCTGGTGATGCTTCGTTACCTCCTCCAAGTACTGAGGCTCCTCCCATTTCTTCTAGTGCCTCTGCCTCTTGCATGCCTTTAACTATGCATCTGGCTTCCCCAAATACAGTGCAACAGGTCGGGCTGCCCACGGAAGTACGCCTAAACGTTCCAAACCATTTGCTGATGACGGTTCTTCAATGTCTGCTCATTTCACCCAGAAACGACCTACGCAATACCCACTTTCCCTACACACCATGTATACAAGTATACAGTGGACTGTAATGCTTTTCCCTACAGTCGACAACTCCAACTGATTATTAATCAGACCATAGTATTGGTAAAGCTGTTTTATGACACGTTGGCCAAAACATATCCTTTCAAGCTCTTTGAAGTGGTGCACATATCGTTACAGTTCATCTTTCTTCCATTGATAACGTTCCTATCACAGTTCACAAGCTCACTACTCTCGGTTCTTGCAGTGGTAAAGTAATTTTACCGTGTACCATTGTACAGTATGATTTTCTGCCTTGTGGTGGCGAAATTTTGGAGCAATTAGCCTTTCAGGGCCGTCCAATTCTCAAAGTAGATACACATGTCCTGCCCACTTGTGGGCGGAGATGCTTTCCCAGTAAAATCGTCCACTTAACCTTTGACTGCTGTGAACTCTCGTCCTTCCTTTATATCGCAGGCCATCGCCTAGAGGCCCATAAAGTGGTCCCTACTCCCCAACAGTGTCAAAATTGCTGGCGCTTCAGACACCCCACTAAATACTGCAGATCTGTGGTGGAATGCCCAGTCTGTGGTGCCATGGATCTTCCCGATACATCTTGCAGTCTTCCCCCCACTTGTCTCAATTGCAATGAACCTCATCCTTCTGTTTCCCGCCGATATTAGGTCTATCTTAATGAACAAGAAATCAGTTGTCTTAAGGAGAGTAAAAGCCTTACTTATGCTATGGCTGTCCCTCAGCTCCACCTTCAGGGGAATCTTCTTCGTGTCCCTTGTTCTCGAGTAGCTAGGAGACCTCCAACCTTGACGGTTCCCCTTCCTACCAGCTCCTCTGTGCCATATCTTCTAGGGTCACCCCATCTCTAGTTCTTTTGCGGATTTACCCTTTGAAACTCCCACCTCTTTCTATCTCTACCTTTTCATCTTCTCGCCTGCTAGTTTCTCAGTCTGCGAGGCCTCGCACAAATGCTCCTTCTTTAACGCCTAACACCTGCGAAGTTGAACCTGTCTCCTAAGCCCAAGTCTCTTCACATTCCTCCGGTGCTTACAATTCCCCGACAGTTCTCCTTTGAGGTCTCGGTGCCTAGTTCTCACCCCTTTTCTAACTCTCAAACGAAGGTGCAGGTTCACCCCACCTCGTGTGATCCCCTCTTCTCTTGCTCACCCCCAAAACTTATTCTCCAGTCTTCCACCAGCCTTCTCTTCTGTTCCACTGCAGGACTCTTCTGTCCCTGCCGGCATATCTCTCCAGGTTCATACTCCCCTCCCCTCTCTAGCCTCTTAGGTTCCATTCATAGTCTCCCCGATCTCTACTTGCTCTACCTCACCTTTTCTGCTGAAACACTTGATACTATCTCCAACTATATTGCAGAGACAAAATCCTCAATGGACACCTGTGCACATCCTTATCCCCCTTCTTATTTTTCACAACCTTCGCAGCAATCTTTTCCTTCACAGCATTCTGATCCCTCTTTGCTTACACACTTTCTGTTGCCTCCACACATTGACTTCAGCACCCTACTAGCCCATAGATTTTATCGCTTCTCAATGTTAGCATACCTGTCTGTGTGAATAATGACTTATTTACTACCTCCGCTCCTACCTTATCTTCTCTTCTTGCAGACGGTCCTGCCTTCGACTTACGATCACTTTTTAACTTTTAGTCAGCAACTGTTTTACTATACTAACTTTGACTCATAACCCCTAGCATCCCTTACAACCCTTTCCTCCCCTCACTTCTCATCCTTTATCCACCTCGCTGTATATAGCCCTGGCACTATTTTCTGCCCAGCAGCGCTGCATGACCCTTGTCAACTTAGGGCTTTATTTGATTATAATAATGAAAATTTAGCTCTGTGAGTAGTAATTTATTCTGTTTCACAAAAAACCAAGAGAGCCAATAATATTCGCATGTCTGAATGTCACTTGGTTTATGTGACTGTGATATTTGAAGGAATATTGTCAAAAATACTGACGTGTACAACAGAAGGTGCCTGGAGAGCAGTCATCACTGAGAGTTAGCGGAGCTTGACACACAGTGGATACGTGAACGCACTTACTTATACAGCAGAAGGTGCCTGGAGAGCAGTCATCACTGAGAGTTAGCGGAGCTCGACACACAGTGGATACGTGAACGCACTTACTTATACAGCAGAAGGTGCCTGGAGAGCAGTCATCACTGAGAGTTAGCGGAGCACTACACACAGTGGCGACGTGAATGCATTTTCCTCCGTCCTGTACACAGGTTCTCCCAGCCAACACATTTATTTCCTGGAACAGTTAACAGAACATCACTTTATAGTACTCAGCCTCACTATCTCTGGTATAAAAGATCATGTTCGTAGTGTTAGTGACTTAACATCACTTAATGGCATCAGATAATAAAATCATTATATCAGCTGTTTAACATCAGCATACACACACTAATATCAGGGTATCAGAATTTATTGATCAACTCTGTGGCACAATGGTTTAAAATTTAGGTAACTGACATCACGATTTACAAATCAGTTTTATGTAACAGGGTTGAAAATTCATCTCCGTGGCTTTAACAATTAACTGAATATAAGCTATTTGGTGTCTGTTTTTGTAACTCAGGGCTTTTACTCCAGTGTTTAAACTTCAGTTTTATAAAATTAACGTTTTTATATCAGCTTTCTTATTAGTTTTTAAAGTTACGTAATTAATGTATTTGAATATAAAGATCATTTTAGGACCTAACTGAGAAACCTAACCTAAGCTAACGCCACATTTTTCTAGCTAAATTCTAGCCATAGGATCGAACCCGTATAATTTTAGCCCACCTCATAGTGAGCGAGAAATCCACGACGCTCTAACGCAATCCTAGAAGAATCATGCACTCAGCAGAGCTAAGACGATTTGGATCCCCCGGTAAGTCACAGCGTTGTTATTGACTAAATATCATTCGTTCGTGATTACATATATACTGCTTGTGTAGGCTAGTACACCAAATGGGGAGTAAAATAAAATGAACTCTGAAGCACTCACACCATCGTATATCCTCGGGTCATGGTACAACATCTAGCTCTGCTGGGTGCGTGATTCTTGTAGGATTGTATGGTCCCGGGGGTTAGAGCATTGTGGAATTTTCGCTCTCCATGAGGTGGGCTAAAACAACACGGGTTCGATCCCCCGGCTAGTCGAGGTGTTCTTACACACACACACACACACACACACACACACACACACACACACACACACACACACACACACACACACACACACACACACACACATATATATATATATATATATATATATATATATATATATATATATATATGTATATATATATATATATATATATATATATATATATATATATATATATAAATATATATATATATATATATTTATATATATATATATATATATATATATATATATATATATATATATATATATATATATATATATATATATATATATATATATACATATATATAAATATATATATATATATATTTATATATATATATATGTTATATATATATATATATATATATATATAACATATATATATATGTTATATATATATATATATATATATATAACATATATATATGACACTGTGCTCTTGGGAGATTCTGAAGAGAAGTTGCAGAGATTGGTGGATGAATTTGGTAGGGTGTGCAAAAGAAGAAAATTAAAGGTGAATACAGGAAAGAGTAAGGTTATGAGGATAACAAAAAGATTAGGTGATGAAAGATTGAATATCAGATTGGAGGGAGAGAGTATGGAGGAGGTGAACGTATTCAGATATTTGGGAGTGGACGTGTCAGCGGATGGGTCTATGAAAGATGAGGTGAATCATAGAATTGATGAGGGAAAAAGAGTGAGTGGTGCACTTAGGAGTCTGTGGAGACAAAGAACTTTGTCCTTGGAGGCAAAGAGGGGAATGTATGAGAGTATAGTTTTACCAACGCTCTTATATGGGTGTGAAGCGTGGGTGATGAATGTTGCAGTGAGGAGAAGGCTGGAGGCAGTGGAGATGTCATGTCTGAGGGCAATGTGTGGTGTGAATATAATGCAGAGAATTCGTAGTTTGGAAGTTAGGAGGAGGTGCGGGATTACCAAAACTGTTGTCCAGAGGGCTGAGGAAGGGTTGTTGAGGTGGTTCGGACATGTAGAGAGAATGGAGCGAAACAGAATGACTTCAAGAGTGTATCAGTCTGTAGTGGAAGGAAGGCGGGGTAGGGGTCGGCCTAGGAAGGGTTGGAGGGAGGGGGTAAAGGAGGTTTTGTGTGCGAGGGGCTTGGACTTCCAGCAGGCATGCGTGAGCGTGTTTGATAGGAGTGAATGGAGACAAATGGTTTTTAATACTTGACGTGCTGTTGGAGTGTGAGCAAAGTAACATTTATGAAGGGATTCAGGGAAACCGGCAGGCCGGACTTGAGTCCTGGAGATGGGAAGTACAGTGCCTGCACTCTGAAGGAGGGGTGTTAATGTTGCAGTTTAAAAACTGTAGTGTAAAGCACCCTTCTGGCAAGACAGTGATGGAGTGAATGATGGTGAAAGTTTTTCTTTTTCGGGCCACCCTGCCTTGGTGGGAATCGGCCGGTGTGATAATAAAATATATATAAATATATATATATATATATATATATATATATATATATATATATATATATATATATATATATATATATATATATATATATATATATATATATATATATATATATATGTATGCATATATATATATATATATATATATATATATATATATATATATATATATATATATATATATATATATATATATAAATATATATATATATATAATATATATATACCAAATGTGAAATAGTTTCTACCAATCAACAGTTGATACAGAATATCAGTACCGTTTTACCAGGAGCACGAGCCATTGATCCAGCCAATAGCACTCTCCTCGGTGCTCCTCTTGGGTCCAATGCCATCGATCTGGTCCTAGGAAAAAAAGTCTCAGACCTCCGGACGATGGAAAGCAGGATGAAAGACATTGACACACACGACGCCTTTTACCTACTCACCAGGTGCCTGTCAACGCCAAAACTTATCTATTTTCTGAGATGCTCCCCAGCCTTCAGCAGTCCAAAACTCAAGGAATATGACTCTCTCCTGAAGGCCATGCTAGAGAGTGTATTGAATCTTTCCCTTGACGATGGACAGTGGTTGCAAGCCTCACTTCCGGTCAGGCTTGGAGGGCTAGGAGTACGCAGATCCTCCCAGATTGCTCTACCAGCTTTCCTATCCTCTTCCATTGCATCAAACGAGTTGATAAGACAAATTCTTCCTGACACCCTCAGTGACTCAGCAGGAATAGAAGACCCTAGCTATGTCAGTGCCATCACCGAATGGGAGACTCTTGCTGCTCCAGCACCAAACCCTAGTGCAGCACTGGCTCACAAACAGTCAAGATGGGATAGCCCAATTGCTGAAAAGGTGCTTGCCAACATGCTCAGGGCTGCAACATCAGATAGGGAGATTGCCCGTCTCCAGGCTGTGAGTGCACCTCACTCCGGGGACTTCCTCCAAACAGTTCCCATATCGGCAATGGGAACGCGACTCGACCCTAAGACCCTCCGTATTGCAGTGGCTCTGCGCCTTGCTGCCCCAATTCACACAGAATATATGTGTATTTGCGGCGAAGTGCAAGCAGACCAATACGGTCTACATGGTCTTAACTGTTCCAAAACCAAGGGCTGGCATGCAAGACACAACGAGGTCAACGACATCATTAAGAGAACCCTTGCTACAGCTGGATGCCCTGCCGAGAGGGAGCCACGATCACTTGCAGCAAACAATACCCACAACCCAGCAAACCGCTCTGACGGGATCACCATCTATCCTTGGAAGAATGGCAAGCTCTTAGCATGGGACTATACCTGTGTGTCCACACTGGCTGACACCTATATCCGTCACAGTGTGGGGCGACAGGGAGGAGCTGCTGACCACAGGGAGGAGTACAAGATCAGCGAGTACAGGGACATTAGCCAACAGTATCAATTTGTCCCAGTGGGATCGGAGACCTTGGGATCATGGGGAAAAAATGCCACACGTTTCCTTAAAGAATTGGGTTCCAGACTCATCGACACCACCAGGGACCCAAGGGCAGCCACTTTCATGTTCCAGCGCCTCAGCGTCGCCATCCAGAGGGGAAATGCTTGCTGCATACTTGGCTCACGTCCAGCCTCGGAGGAGCTGGAGGAAATTCATCATCTTTGATACATTGTGCCATTGTATTCATGTTTATGTTTTTTTCTGTAAATGTATTTTGTTTATTAATAAATGTTCACATAGAATAATAAACATATAGGGGGTGGTAGGAGAAGAAAATATTCAAACAGCTCCGGGGAGAACCTTGAGTTTTCTCTGAGGTACGTTTATTGTCTTCTCTGAGGATGAGGGTCCCCATTCCAGCCATAGAGGTGGTACTTCCCTATATTTTAAAAAAAAAAAAAAAAAAAAAAAAAAAATATATATATAAATATATATATATATATAAATATAAATATATATAAATATAAATATATATATATATATAAATATAAATAAATATAAATATAAATATATATATATATATATATATATATATATATATATATATATATACATATATATATATATATATATATATATATATATATGCGGTGCCGAATATGTAAAACTGGTCAATTAGCAAGAACTCATTTAAAATTAAGTCCTTTCTAAAAATTTCTCTTATATGTTTAAAGATATATTTTTTCATTAATGATTATGTAAAAATTTTTTATTTTGCTCCAAAAGAATCTTAGAAAACTTACCTAACCTTATTATAACAAGAATAATTTATTTTAGCCTAACCTAACTAAATATATTTTAGATTTTTTTCAATAATTTAATACAAAACAAGCACTGTGAAATATATTTTTTTCGTTAGGTTCAGAATGATT
>NW_027197409.1:37500-62142 GCF_038502225.1 Cherax quadricarinatus
GATGGATATGAGGTGCACAATAAACTAGCCACTACCATCCACAGGATGGATATGAGGTGCACAATAAACTAGCCACTACCATCTACAGGATAGATATGAGGTGCACAATAAACTAGCCACTACCATCCACAGGATGGATATGAGGTGCACAATAAACTAGCCACTACCATCCACAGGATAGATATGAGGTGCACAATAAACTAGCCTCTACCATCCACAGGATGGATATGAGGTGCACAATAAACTAGCCACTACCATCCACAGGATAGATATGAGGTGCACAATAAACTAGCCACTACCATCCACAGGATAGATATGAGGTGCACAATAAACTAGCCACTACCATCCACAGGATGGATATGAGGTGCACAATAAACTAGCCACTACCATCCACAGGATAGATATGAGGTGCACAATAAACTAGCCACTACCATCCACAGGATAGATATGAGGTGCACAATAAACTAGCCACTACCATCCACAGGATGGATATGAGGTGCACAATAAACTAGCCACTACCATCCACAGGATGGATATGAGGTACACAATAAACTAGCCACTACCATCCACAGGATGGATATGAGGTACACAATAAACTAGCCACTACCATCCACAGGATAGATATGAGGTGCACAATAAACTAGCCACTACCATCCACAGGATGGATATGAGGTACACAATAAACCAGCCACTACCATCCACAGGATGGATATCAGGTGCACAATAAACTAGCCACTACCATCCACAGGATAGATATGAGGTGCACAATAAACTAGCCACTACCATCCACAGGATGGATATGAGGTGCACAATAAACTAGCCACTACCATCCACAGGATAGATATGAGGTGCACAATAAACTAGCCTCTTCGGTGGTAAAAATCCAGATCTCGGTAAAGTATTTATCGAGAAACAATATTATCACAAGCTCTAACAAATAATTTTCTCTGATTAGAACCTTAAATGATTTATCACCTTTTGTTAACTAGATATCATAGACGAAATCTTTGAATATGCTTTTAAATATTAAGCAGGAAATCATTATTTCCTCAAGACTGAAGCGTCAATGTTGAAGAATTTAAGAACAGTTTTCATCTCTTCGATACCAATTTACAATAACTCGGGAACAGAGAAAAATCCCGTGTATCATATTTATAAAATTATGAACGCTTAAATTGATGTATGGTATTTTCTTGCACTTAGTTGCTATATAAATGCGGTTCTTTTTTTTATAATTTATTTAAGAAACCTTACAAAAGTACAAATGATGCATAATAAGAAAAAAACAATTTTTTACGCTACTAGTACCAGGCTGTTCCTGGAGGTAACAAGTATTATAACATCCTGTTATAGCAAACAGTATATGCTAAAATAAGACTCACTAAGTATTAGTCATTTATAAGTACCGCCAAGCAAAATGTGACGAAAGAAACACCAAAAGAAAATTTTACATAGGTTAACAAAATAAAAAGGAGTACCTGTCATAACCTATTACAACAATAAACAACATACAATGCACAACATCACAAGGTTACTAAAGGTAAAGTTGTATCACATGACTAAAGTCATAACCACCTTTAACACACAATATATATACAACACAAATCATGTCAGTAAAGTAAAAAGACCCTAACTAAAGCTACCATAACAATTAAAAAACAGACACAAATCCCGAACATACCCGCTATGACATGTTACAGAGTGTTGGTTCAAGTTGTGTTACATTATAGCCTAACCAATAGGAATTCTGAAGGAACGTATGATTCTTTATGCACAATAACCATGGAAAAACAGTATTTTAATATTATTAATATGGTAAACCATCAAGTACAATAATTCTTGTACAGAAAACAGAACAACATACATGTAACATACAATAATAAAATAAAATAAACCCCAAAACAAGCTTTCACAACATTATAAAACTCAGCACATCAAAAGGGTTTAAATACCAAACCCTACACAGAAATTAAACCTCCCACATATGTATATAAACCGAAACTCTTGTCCACAAAAATTTTAGGTATAAACCCCTTAATAAACCTGGTATAGACCCGAAACCACACAGAACCTCCAGCAAACAATAAAAGTTAAACGTAATACAAGACAAGTAGTAAGTATAAGGGCCGCTGTATCTTGCCGGTCCCAAAAGTACCTCAGAAAAATTTGTTGAAACCAACTTGCCATATCTGATTACTTAAACCCGAGATCCTAAGGGCTCGGTATCCTGGCTATCAAGGAAGATTTCTTACACAGTGAACTTAACCATCAGGTTTAGAAAAGTTAACCTTGTAAGCTACTCTTATATCTCAATATGACAAACATTCCCGTGAAACAGAGCTTGCCATCCATACCAAACTGCCACTACCTTCCTCTTACACACTACAAAAAAATCCAGCTTCAAACAAAATCCCCCACCCCCTTTTACATCCCCCCAGAAGGAGACCACCCCTTTGCCCATCCTCAGGTACACTGACAAAGGGAACCCACAGTTAGGTTCCTATAACCTTCCGGGAAACTTTTTTCCCAGGACGCCCCATAAACCAACATATTCCTACACTTTGTCCTATAGAATCTAACCGCCAACGCTTTTATCCTCGTATCACCCTTTAATTCTCTCATTCCCCATGAGATATCCAGATAATCTACTATGACATACATTATAGCCCGTCCCACGTCCCTAGGCACTTCCCTTACATCTAATAGTAAAGCCCTTAAAAGCGGCAAAAGTCCACCTCAACAATCTGATAACCTCACCCATCCATGATCTCACCCCCTCCAAGGAGGGACAAAAAAAGACCACATGAAACACCGTTTCAACATCATCACAAAACTGACAAAAAGCCTCTTCCACCAACCCCATACGTCTTAACACCTCCTTGGAGGCCAGAATCCCCATGATGAAACGGTACACTAATTCTCTTACCCTAGCCGGTATCCTAAGCTTACTAAAATCCTTCCAAATAGCCCCCAATCATATGCTGGATACACGGCTACCCCTTGCAAAATTCCCTGACCTCCCACTACTCTCACCAACCTTTTCAATTTGATGTTAGCCACCTGTTGCAGTGTAAATAAAAATCTTAACATATCTTCACAAACCCGTAGGTCCTTGCCACTCCACCATTTACGTGCCTCCTCCATAACTCTTCCTACGTTAGCTCCCCTCACACCCCCTTCCCTAATATACCTCCGCTTGATATATATAGCCAATACTCTCAGTCCTAAAGGCAACAAACCTAAACCCCCTCTTTGAACATCCGTCATAACTACCTCCTTACTTAACCATGCCCTCCCAAATCCCCACACAAACTTTAGCACCCTCCTCTGCATTTCCACAATGTCCTGTACTTCTAAGGGAAAAACCTCTGCCACCCCCCATACCTTGCTACAGACAAGTGAATTTACCACCACTACCCTCTGATGTAAAGCTAGGTCCCTCGCATTTAAACCTCCCAATCTACCTAATGCCTTACCTGGAGTTTACCTGGAGAGAGTTCCGGGGATCAACGCCCCCGCGGCCCGGTCTGTGACCAGGCCTCCTGGTGGATCAGAGCCTGATCAACCAGGCTGTTGCTGCTGGCTGCACGCAAACCAACGTACGAGCCACAGCCCGGCTGATCAGGAACTGACTTTAGGTGCTTGTCCAGTGCCAGCTTGAAGACTGCCAGGGGTCTGTTGGTAATCCCCCTTATGTGTGCTGGGAGGCAGTTGAACAGTCTCGGGCCCTTGACACTTATTGTATGGTCTCTTAACGTGCTAGTGACACCCCTGCTTTTCATTGGGGGGATGTTGCATCGTCTGCCAAGTCTTTTGCTTTCGTAGTGAGTGATTTTCGTGTGCAAGTTCGGTACTAGTCCCTCTAGGATTTTCAAGGTGTATATAATCATGTATCTCTCCCTCCTGCGTTCCAGGGAATACAGGTTTAGGAACCTCAAGTGCTCCCAGTAATTGAGGTGTTTTATCTCCGTTATGCGCGCCGTGAAAGTTCTCTGTACATTTTCTAGGTCGGCAATTTCACCTGCCTTGAAAGGTGCTGTTAGTGTGCAGCAATATTCCAGCCTAGATAGAACAAGTGACCTGAAGAGTGTCATCATGGGCTTGGCCTCCCTAGTTTTGAAGGTTCTCATTATCCATCCTGTCATTTTTCTAGCAGATGCGATTGATACAATGTTATGGTCCTTGAAGGTGAGATCCTCCGACATGATCACTCCCAGGTCTTTGACGTTGGTGTTTCGCTCTATTTTGTGGCCACAATTTGTTTTGTACTCTGATGAAGATTTAATTTCCTCGTGTTTATCATATCTGAGTAATTGAAATTTCTCATCGTTGAACTTCATATTGTTTTCTGCAGCCCACTGAAAGATTTGGTTGATGTCCGCCTGGAGCCTTGCAGTGTCTGCAATGGAAGACACTGTCATGCAGATTCGGGTGTCATCTGCAAAGGAAGACACGGTGCTGTGGCTGACATCCTTGTCTATGTCGGATATGAGGATGAGGAACAAGATGGGAGCGAGTACTGTGCCTTGTGGAACAGAGCTTTTCACCGTAGCTGCCTCGGACTTTACTCTGTTGACGACTACTCTCTGTGTTCTGTTAGTGAGGAAATTATAGATCCATCGACCGACTTTTCCTGTTATTCCTTTAGCACGCATTTTGTGCGCTATTACGCCATGGTCACACTTGTCGAAGGCTTTTGCAACGTCTGTATATATTACATCTGCATTTTTTTTGTCTTCTAGTGCATTTAGGACCTTGTCGTAGTGATCCAATAGTTGAGACAGACAGGAGCGACCTGTTCTAAACCCATGTTGCCCTGGGTTGTGTAACTGATGGGTTTCTAGATGGGTGGTGATCTTGCTTCTTAGGACCCTTTCAAAGATTTTTATGATATGAGATGTTAGTGCTATTGGTCTGTAGTTCTTTGCTGTTGCTTTACTGCCCCCTTTGTGGAGTGGGGCTATGTCTGTTGTTTTTAGTAACTGTGGGACGACCCCCGTGTCCATGCTCCCTCTCCATAGGATGGAACACAGAGTTCCATGAGTCTGGCCATGGGGCAGAGTGCATGGACATGTCAATTATCGCCTGTTCGAAGTCATTTGGCGTCAGGATAACATCGGATAGGCTTGTGTTAATCAAATTTTGTGGCTCTCTCATAAAAAATTAATTTTGATCTTCGACTCTCAGTCATGTTAACGGCTTGCTAAAAACTGAGTCATATTGGGACTTGAGTAGCTCACTCATTTCCTTGCTGTCATCTGTGTAGGACCTATCTTGTTTAAGTTGGGGCCCAATACTGGACGTTGTTCTCGATTTTGATTTGGCATAGGAGAAGAAATACTTTGGGTTTCTTTCGATTTCATTTATGGCTTTTAGTTCTTCCCGCGATTCCTGACTCCTAAAGGATTCTTTTAGCTTAAGTTCGATGCTTGCTATTTCTCTGACAAGTGTCTCCCTATGCATTTCAGATATATTGACCTCTTTTAGCCGCTCTGTTATTCTTTTCCGTCGCCTGTAAAGAGAGCGCCTGTCTCTTTCTATTTTACATCTACTCCTCCTTTTTCTTAGAGGAATAAGCCTTGTGCATACATCGAGTGCCACCGAGTTAATCTGTTCTAGGCATAAGTTGGGGTCTGTGTTGCTTAGTATATCTTCCCAGCTTATATCGGTTAGGACTTGGTTTACTTGGTCCCACTTTATGTTTTTGTTATTGAAGTTGAATTTGGTGAATGCTCCCTCGTGACTAGTCTCATTATGTCGGTCTGGGGCTCCACGCATACATGTCTGAACCTCAATTATGTTGTGATCTGAGTATATTGTTTTTGATATGGTGACATTTCTTATCAGATCATCATTGTTAGTGAAGATGAGGTCTAGTGTATTCTCCATTCTAGTAGGCTCTATTATTTGCTGGTTTAAATCCAATTTTGTGCAGAGATTTAAAAGCTCGTGTGAGTGAGTTTTCATCAGAGATGCCTCCTGGAGTTATTACTGCAACAATATTATTTGCTATATTCCTCCATTTTAGGTGCCTTAAGTTGAAATTCCCCAGGAGCAAGATGTTGGGTGCAGAAGCTTGAAGATTTTCCAGACAGTGGTCAATTTTTAACAGCTGTTCCTGGAATTGCTGGGATGTTGCATCCGGAGGCTTGTAGACTACCACAATGACTAGGTTTTGGTTCTCGACCTTTACTGCTAAAACTTCCACTACATCATTTGAGGCATTAAGCAGTTCTGTGCAAACAAGTGACTCTGCAATGTACAGGCCAACCCCCCTTCCCTTTTGCCTGTTCACTCTGTCACATCTGTATAGGTTGTAACCTGGGATCCATATTTCGTTGTCCAAGTGATCCTTTATGTGGGTCTCAGTGAAAGCCGCGAACATTGCCTTTGCCTCTGCAAGCAGTCCACGGATGAAAGGTATTTTGTTGTTTGTTGCTGGCTTTAGACCCTGTATATTTGCAAAGAAAAATGCTATCGGACTGGTGGTATTGTTGGTAATGGGGGGGGATTTTTTTTCCGGCATTAGTATCTGTATCTGTTGGTTTGGAGTGGAGGCCATCGACTGTGGTTCCACTCCAGGAATGACTGGATTTGGTGTACGATTTCTGCCATTTCTTGCCAGTTTTTTTTTCCTTCCTGGCACTAAAAAACCTCTCCCTCTTGAGGGGCTGTGGCTACCCAGGTTTTCCCATGGCCTGGATGTTTTGTATCTTTTTGTCCCCTTTAGATGGCATGCCTGGCAATTTAAGTTATAGCACAGTCTTTCCTGTACTGAAGAGGCACACAGTTCAGGGTGAAAAAGCTTACAGGAAGGGAGTTTGCATTTTCCTGTTGTCATATGGGCATGGCATTTTCTAGGGTGGTCATAGTTGCACGTCCCGTCTGTTTTTCCAGATTTCCCATGCCAGCAGATACCAAGTGCATAGTATGTGCAGAGGCTTGGTTTCCGTTTGCCTTGGGTTTCTGTGACTGTATTTCCTGTTGGTGCATGTTTCCCTGTCTTACTTCTATCCTCCCTAGCACCAACAATGGAGCTCCCACCAGTTGTTTTTGGTAATATATCCTCACTATTGCTAGTGGAGTCCTCTTGTTTGCTATTTCCTGCGGTATTTCTAGTTTGCAATATTGGTTTTATCTTATCTTTGACTACACTTGTTTCCCTACTATGGCTCCTGTCCCCTATGAGGTCAGTTATATGTATTCCTTCCTGCGTATAATTCCCGACTACCTGGTCAAAATCTCCAGCTTCACCATTACTGTCTCCCAGGACAGCATCTCCAGCTTCACCATTACTGTCTCCCAGGACAGCACCTCCAGCTTCACCATTACTGTCTCCCAGGACAGCACCTCCAGCTTCACCATTACTGTCTCCCAGGACAGCACCTCCAGCTTCACCATTACTGTCTCCCAGGACAGCACCTCCAGCTTCACCATTACTGTCTCCCAGGACAGCACCTCCAGCTTCCCCATTACTGTCTCCCAGGACAGCACCTCCAGCTTCCCCATTACTGTCTCCCAGGACAGCACCTCCAGCTTCACCATTACTGTCTCCCAGGACAGCACTATCAGCCCCACATTTACTGACTACCAGGACTTCATCTCCAGCCTTACAGTTTCTGACTACATGGCCAGTATCAAGGGCAGTACCATTCAGCCTAGACTTTTTATGTTCCCATCTGTTGTAGAAAGCTTCCAGGTTTTCTATGAAAGCAGCTTTGAAGTTGTCCTCTTTTAATACCCTTGTGATTTTAGTCCACAGATTTATCTCATTTGGGCATACCCAAAAACATTTCCCTGTTTTAATACTGCTTGTAGCTAGTTCTTGGATATCTGCAGAAGGGGCGTGACACCAATTTCCACAAAAATGACAATTTATCCATGTGGAAGCCCGTTTGTTTGACTGACCACAGACTACACACAGCTTCATAATGATTTGAAAGGTTGATTTACTGCAATTCTACTAGCAACCTCTTGAATATTCTATTAATAACCTCCTTAAATGAAGCTCTAGCTATTTGTATTTCTGTTTCTAACTGTTTTTGTATATTGGACAGCTTACCGTGCACGTTCCTGATATATATTTAATGTTTGTGTTTATAAGGGCGCCTACAACCCCATCCGTTTACAGTCTGCTTTATTGTCCAACAAATCCGTTTGAAACCAGTCAAGGGTTCGGACAGACTCCGAATTTACCCTTCTGAAGGCCTGCATCTCCTCCATATACCATATTCCACATATCCTGATTCTATCAACCACTGTCCATCCTTACCCCAACCCCAAGCCCCTCCCTATCCAATTACCCACCTCTAGTAACCTTGATTTCACCATATTAACTCGCATCCCTGTATTCATACCAAACATCTGAATCTCTCTACTCACCCTCCTTAGCTCCTCCTTACCCCATAGCAAAACAGTAGTATCATCCACATACCCAACGATGCCCCCTTTGCACCCCCCTCCATCTCCTGTTCGTCCATCACCCGCTCAACAGACTCATAGGAAGGATTCTGCACACACGCAAAAAAGCAGCTGTGATAGTGGGCAACCCTGCCTTAAACCTCTCTCCATTGGTACACTTTCACCCAACCTCCCATTGACCTGTACCCTCACCTTCGCCTCAGCATACAGGGTGTTTACCCACCTCACTACCCCCTCCCGAAACCCCATCCTCTCTAAGCAAACCCCTAAGAAATCTCTGTCCACGCAATCATATGCATTCTCCCTATCTAAACCTAGTATTCCCCCTCCCGTACAACTCTCTAGAAAATCCCTAATAAAACCATGTCCATCCCTCATCCTTCTTCCCAGAATCCCCATCTGCCCCCTATGTAACACTAAACCCAACACTTTCCTCATTCTGTTGCCTAAAATCTTAGCAAAAATCTTGTAATCTGAGCACATTAATGTAATCACGCGGTAATCATTCAAAACTCGGCATTCCTACTTTTTGGCACTAAAACCGTGACACCCATTCTTTTCGATTGTCCCATCCTCCCACTATCTAACATACAATTTATAACCCCGTACACTCCCTCAATGACACCTATAAAAATCGTTGGGTATGCCATCTATCCCAGGGGTTTTACCCTGGCACAGCCCAAAACTGCCTCCTCCACCTCCTCTACACTAATACTACTCTCGAGTCTGTCACTGTCCAGCTCACTTATAACCCTATTAAACCCCTCATCCCCAAAATGTCCCTCACCCACTCCCTCGCCAACCTTCCTCCATTTCTCCCTAAACCAGAAATCGGCATACAAACTAATATGTTCCGTGGTGGATAGTCCTTGACCCTCCTCAAATCCACCCCCCTCCCCTGTTCCTGCCACTATATACACCAAGGTGGTTTTCGTCTACCTTTCCTTAAACTTCCTGAGTACAAATCCCGACGGCCTATCATCCCTTAAAACATCCTCCAACCCTGCCCTAACTCTAATTGCCTCAAACTTTTCATTATGGATTTCCGCCAACCTATTTCGCAAACGTTCCATGTCCTCACTCCGCCCCACTCGGTCCTTTGCATAACAGTCATTTAACTGACCTTCAAGATAATTTTGTAGACCATAGCTCCACCTCGCTATCTCCTTACCCCGTACTTTAAAAAAAAATTGCGATTCCAACTTTAGCCCTCATTTCCCACCAATCCAGCAAATCCATCTCCCTATTCCTAGTCTCCCAAAAGGATTTCCACCAATCCTCAAATCCTGTAGCGTCACCCTCGTCCCTAAGGAGCCTCACATTCAATTTCCAGTATCCCGTATAAACTCGCACTATACCATCTACCCTCAAATCTTCTATAACAGCACGAAGATCAGAAAAACCCACATCTATAGTTCTCACCCTCTCCACACCTATTCCCTACCTAACATAAATTCTATCTAACCGTGCCTCACATCCCCTACCTGGAGTTTACCTGGAGAGAGTTCCGGGGGTCAACGCCCCCGCGGCCCGGTCTGTGACCAGGCCTCCTGGTG
The DNA here is from genome assembly GCF_038502225.1 of Cherax quadricarinatus. Taxonomy (NCBI): domain Eukaryota; kingdom Metazoa; phylum Arthropoda; class Malacostraca; order Decapoda; family Parastacidae; genus Cherax; species Cherax quadricarinatus. Next base: position 47,478 of record NW_027197409.1, read on the forward strand.
GATCAGAGCCTGATCAACCAGGCTCTTACTGCTGGCTGCCCTCAAACCAACGTACGAGCCACAGCCCGGCTGATCAGGAACCGACTTTAGGTGCTTGGCCAGTGCCAGCTTGAAGACTGCCAGGGGTCTGTTGGTAATCCCCCTTATGTATGCTGGGAGGGAGTTGAACAGTCTCGGGCCCCTGACACTTATTGTATGGTCTCTTAACGTGCTAGTGACACCCCTGCTTTTCATTGGGGGGATGTTGCATCGTCTGCCAAGTCTTTTGCTTTCGTAGTGAGTGATTTTCGTGTGCAAGTTCGGTACTAGTCCCTCTAGGATTTTCCAGGTGTATATAATCATGTATCTCTACCGCCTGCGTTCCAGGGAATACAGGTTCAGGAACCTCAAGCGCTCCCAGTAATTGAGGTGTTTTACCTCCGTTATGCGCGCCGTGAAGGTTCTCTGGACATTTTCTAGGTCAGCAATTTCACCTGCCTTGAAAGGTGCTGTTAGTGTGCAGCAATATTCCAGCCTAGATAGAACAAGTGACCTGAAGAGTGTCATCATGGGCTTGGCATCCCTCGTTTTGAAGGTTCTCATTATCCATCCTGTCATTTTTCTAGCAGATGCGATCGATACAATGTTATGGTCCTTGAAGGTGAGATCCTCCGACATGATCACTCCCAGGTCTTTGACGTTGGTGTTTCGCTCTATTTTGTGGCCACAATTTGTTTTGTACTCTGATGAAGATTTAATTTCCTCGTGTTTACCATATCTGAGTAATTGAAATTTCTCATCGTTGAACTTCATATTGTTTTCAGCAGCCCACTGAAAGATTCGGTTGATGTCCGCCTGGAGCCTTGCAGTGTCTGCAATGGAAGACACTGTAATGCAGATTCGGGTGTCATCTGCAAAGGAAGACACGGTGCTGTGGCTGACATCCTTGTCTATGTCAGATATGAGGATGAGGAACAAGATGGGAGCGAGTACTGTGCCTTGTGGAACAGAGCTTTTCACCGTGCCTGCCTCGGACTTTACTCTGTTGACTACTACTCTCTGTGTTCTGTTAGTGAGGAAATTATAGATCCATCGACCGACTTTTCCTGTTATTCCTTTAGCACGCATTTTGTGCGCTATTACGCCATGGTCACACTTGTCGAAGGCTTTTGCAACGTCTGTATATATTACATCTGCATTCCTTTTGTCTTCTAGTGCATCTAGGACCTTGTCGTAGTGATCCAATAGTTGAGACAGACAAGAGCGACCTGTTCTAAACCCATGTTGCCCTGGGTTGTGTAACTGATGGGTTTCTAGATGGGTGGTGATCTTGCTTCTTAGGACTCTTTCAAAGATTTTTATGATATGGGATGTTAGTGCTATTGGTCTGTAGTTCTTTGCTGTTGCTTTACTGCCCCATTTGTGGAGTGGGGCTATGTCTGTTGTTTTTAGTAACTGTGGAACGACCCCCGTGTCCATGCTCCCTCTCCATAGGATGGTAAAGGCTCGTGATAGGGGCTTCTTGCAGTTCTTGATGAACACGGAGTTCTATGAGTCTGGCCCTGGGGCAGAGTGCATGGGCATGTCATTTATCGCCTGTTCGAAGTCATTTGGCGTCAGGATAACATCAGATAGGCTTGTGTTAACCAAATTCTGTGGCTCTCTCATAAAAAATTCATTTTGATCTTCGACTCTCAGTCTGGTTAGTAGCTTGCTAAAAACTGAGTCACATTGGGACTTGAGTAGCTCACTCATTTCCTTGCTGTCATCTGTGTAGGACCCATCTTGTTCAAGTAAGGGCCCAATACTGGACGTTGTTCTCGACTTTGATTTGGCATAGGAGAAGAAATACTTTGGGTTTCTTTCGATTTCATTTATGGCTTTTAGTTCTTCCCGCGATTCCTGACTCCTATAAGATTCCTTTAGCTTAAGTTCGATGTTTGCTATTTCTCTGACGAGTGTCTCCCTACGCATTTCAGATAGATTGACCTCTTTTAGCCGCTCTGTTATTCTTTTCCGTCGCCTGTAAAGAGAGCGCCTGTCTCTTTCTATTTTACATCTACTCCTCCTTTTTCTTAGAGAAATAATTCTTGTGCATACATCGAGTGCCACCAAGTTAATCTGTTCTAGGCATAAGTTGGGGTCTGTGTTGCTTAGTATATCTTCCCAGCTTATATCGGTTAGGACTTGGTTTACTTGGTCCCACTTTATGTTTTTGTTATTGAAGTTGAATTTGGTGAATGCTCCCTCGTGACTAATCTCATTTTGTCGGTCTGGGGCTCGGCGCATACATGTCTGAACCTCAATTATGTTGTGATCTGAGTATATTGTTTTTGATATGGTGACATTTCTTATCAGATCATCATTGTTAGTGAAGATGAGGTTTAGTGTATTCTCCATTCTAGTAGGCTCTATTATTTGCTGGTTTAAATTGAATTTTGTGCAGAGATTTAAAAGCTCGTGTGAGTGTGAGTTTTCATCCTGGTGTTATTACTGCAATAATATTATTTGCTATATTCCTCCATTTTAGGTGCCTTAAGTTGAAATCCCTCAGGAGCAAGATGTTGGGTGCAGGAGCTGGAAGATTTTCCAGACAGTGGTCAATTTTTAACAGCTGTTCCTGGAATTGCTGGGATGTTGCATCCGGAGGCTTGTAGACTACCACAATGACTAGGTTTTGGTTCTCGACCTTTACTGCTAAAACTTCCACTACATCATTTGAGGCATAAAGCAGTTATGTGCAAACAAGTGACTCTGCAATGTACAGGCCAACCCCCCCCCCTTTTGCCTGCTCACTCTGTCACATCTGTATATGTTGTAACCTGGGATCCATATTTCGTTGTCTAAGTGATCCTTTATGTGGGTCTCAGTGAAAGCCGCGAACATTGCCTTTGCCTCTGCAAGCAGTCCACCGATGAAAGGTATTTTGTTGTTTGTTGCTGGCTTTAGACCCTGTATATTTGCAAAGAAGAATGTCATCGGACTGGTGGTATTGTTGGTACTGCGAGGGGATTTTTTTTCCGGCATTAGTATCTGTATCTGTTGGTTTGGAGTGGAGGCCATCGACTGTGGTTCCACTCCAGGAATGACTGGATTTGGTGTACAATTTCTGCCATTTCCTGCCAGTTATTTTTCCTACCTGACACTAAAAAACCTCTCCCTCTTGAGTGGCTGTGGCTACCCAGGTTTTCCCATGGCCTGGATGTTTTGTATCTCTTTGTCCCCTTTAGATGGTGTGCCTGGCAATTTAAGTTATAGCACAGTCTTTCCTGTACTGAAGAGGTACACATTTCAGGGTGAAAAAGCTTACAGGAAGGGAGTTTGCATTTTCCTGGTGTCATATGGGCACGGCATTTTCTAGGGTGGTCATAGTTGCACGTCCCATCTGTTTTTCCAGATTTCCCATGTCTGCAGATACCAAGTGCATAGTATGTGCACAGGCTTGGTTTCCGTTTGCCTTGGGTTTATGTGACTGTATTCCCTGTTGGTGCATGTTTACCTGTCTTATTCCTATCTTCCCTAGCACCAACAATGGAGCTCCCACCAGTTGTTTTTGGTAATATATCCTCACTATTGCTAGTGGAGTCCTCTTGTTTGCTATTTCCTGTTGTATTTCTTGTTTGCAATATTGGTTTTATCTTATCTTTGACTACACTTGTTTCCCCACTACGGCTCCTGTCCCCTATGAGGTCATTTATATGCATTCCTTCCTGCGTATAATTTCCGACTACCTGGACAAAATCTCCAACTTCACCATTACTGTCTCCCAGGACAGCACCTCCAACTTCACCATTACTGTCTCCCAGGACAGCATCTCCAGCTTCACCATTACTGTCTCCCAGGACAGCACCTCCAGCTTCACCATTTCTGTCTCCCTGGACAGCACCTCCAGCTTCACCATTACTGTCTCCCAGGACAGCACCTCCAGCTTCACCATTACTGTCTCCCAGGACAGCACCTCCAGCTTCACCATTACTGTCTCCCAGGACAGCACTATCAGCCCCACATTTACTGACTACCAGGACATCACCTCCAGCCTACCAGTTTCTGACTACATGGCCAGTATCAAGGGCAGTACCATTCAGCCCAGACTTTTTATGTTCCCATCTGTTGTAGAAAGCTTCCAGGTTGTCTATGAAAGCAGCTTTGATGTTATCCTCTTTTAATACCCTTGTGATTTTAGTCCACAGATTTATCTCCTTAGGGCATGCCCAAAAACACTTCCCTGTTTTAATACTGCTTGTAGCTAATTCTTGGATATCTGCACAAGGGGCGTGACACCAATTTCCACAAAAATGACAATTTATCCATGTGGAAGCCCGTTTGTTTGATTTATTGCAGACTACACACAGCTTCATAATGATTTGAATGGTTGATTTACTGTAATTCTACTAGCAACCTCTTGAATACTCTATTAATAACCTCTTTAAGTAAAGCTCTAGCTATCTTTGTTTCTATTTCTAACTGTACTTTTATATCAGGACAGCTTACCGGAGTACGCTCCTGGAGTTTGTTTTATATTTATTGTTTGTGTTTATAAGGGCGCCTACAACCCCATCCGTTTACAGTCTGCTTTATTGTCCAACGAATCCGTTTGAAACCGGCCAAGGGTTCGACCAGTCGAGGGTTCGGTCCAGTCGAGGGTTTGGAGCCAGTCTGATCTGATCAGTGGGTCACTTATTTAAAACATACTGGTCGGTGATTTGGGCTAACACATGAAGGATCTACTGGAAAATTCTACCAGAGTAATATGTTATTTGATTGATACAAAAGTAAAACTTGCGTGTTGAAGAAACCGGTGACTGCTGGCAACTCCTACAGTGAGGAACGGTCGAGCCTCAACCCTTGTTTATCAATCGCTGTATCTAGCTTTTCTAGTTTTTCTTTTTGGCCTCCACCACAATAAATGCTATATTATCACTATAGTTGACTGGTGGAATTTTTGGAGGAGGGACGCTTTTTCTGTAGTAATAATTGCTTCTCGTTGTGTATATTGCGACCGCTGGTAACTACAGGTTATATGAAATTCACAGTATATGTCTGGTATTTCAAGAAAAAAGAAACTAATGAAAGTCACTCCACTCCACTAAGTACCATTATAATACTGGTTAGTTGCTACTACAGTCTGCTATTCACTGGTATCACTAGATTATATGCGAGTACACTAGCAGGCCAGGAAGATTATTAAAAACAGCTGACCTGTGGTAAGTTTCTGGCGACTTCTGGCACCTGCCTCTATAGGCTTATCACTTCATTTACAAATTCACCTGTTTTCAAATGATACTTTAGCCTTTATCATCTATATACTAGGGAGCCACTGTAGTATACACTATAACACTATGTATACACAATGCTATCAGGGAGACTTTCTTTCCTCTGACAAGAAAAGTTCAATTATTATTATTTTTTCACACGGCACCCAGGCCTGTGATTCCCCTCTGGTAGTAAACTCTGCTAGGTAGTGCACACTAATTCTCCTTTTTTGACTCAGTATATAATGTTTTCCGCCCAAGATTGGTTCCTACGGATAAAAGTGTGCTCCACTCCATATCCCCTACTCCTCACCACATCTACCACTCCAACATCCCGCAAAAAGTCTCTCAGAGCCCCCAAAACACAATCCGCCCCCCTCGGAACCACATCCCCATTCCTAATTACACAATTGCAATCCCCGCCAAGCACTGTAATAGCCGGCAAACCTCTCAAATGATACACCAAGACATCGCGTACAAAATCCACCTTCACCCTAGCGTTTCTAGTTGCTGGTATGTACACACCTACAAAACAAACCCTCCCGGCCCCCCAAAACCCATCCACACCCTGACAAAACTCCCACCCCCCTCCTCCCAACCCAGGATACACAAAGGACTGGTCTCCTTTACCGCCACAGCCACACCTCCTTTCAACCTCAAAGCATCACTGGTAAACAACCTATAACCTTTCAAAACCAACTCACATCCTAACCTATGGTTATGTTCCTGCAAAAAACAGACATCAATACTAAATCTCCTTAAAAACCACTCTAACCATACCCTCTTGACCTCGGTCTTAAGACCGTTTACATTGAAAGTTACACACCTGAAATTACAAGAATGGCGGCTTACCCCTATGCCACTGAGGCTTACTTGATCCTCCTTTCATAGATCTTGGTCCATCTCTAGCAATCCCTCGTTTCTGCCCTCCAACCCCTTCCTGTCCCTTCCCGCCAATCTTTCCATTGCTCCCCCCCTCCCTGTCTCGCCTTTTCCACCACAGCTGCCCAAGCCTTCTTCCCAGGCCGCTGCGCTGGCGTGAGGACGTCATCCTTGTCTGATGCCTCCCCTGATCTCTTGCGGGAGCTACCCTCTACACACATATCTTCTTCAATCACATCTTCTTGATGGACCTCCACCACCACATTGCTCTCCATCCTAACCTCACTCAAGTCTTCCTTACCCTGTTTCTGATCGTCCATCACCTTGACATCACCTAACCTCACATCGTCTTCCACACCATGCTCCGACTCTTCCAAAAAATCCTTAAGCACAGCCTCCAAAATCCCTTCATGAGCTGAATCTGTAGTAGCTAACGGTCTGTCTGACAGCGATATTCCCCCCCCCGTCGTTTCCTCTGGTAGTGTAACACACGTCTCCAAAGCCACCTCTGCTCTTTCAACCTCCTCACTCCATAGGCCCTACCCCAGGCCTTCCACATCACCTGTCATAACGTCCAAGGCTTCTAACTGCTTGTCTTCAGAAGCTTTTTCTGGAACCCTAGGGCCCTGTCTCCTGGGGCATTGTGCCGCCATGTGCTCATAAGAGTCACATAAACGGCACGTCTTCCGCTGCCCCACATAGTGTACAAAAACCTGAGTTCTATAACCATGCAATGTGACGCACGATGGTATCGGCCTCCTCAGGGTCATTTTTAGTGTGGAGGATCCTTCCGGCAGCCCCTCGTAGGGGCCGTCCCTCCACATTCCTATGCTCGCTGAGTGTACAGTCCCATAACCACTGAACACACCCTGTAGGCTGTATGCTGTCGCTTCAAAAGGTACATTCCGTTCCTTCACCTACTTAGAAACATCATGCAAGCATACTTTCACTGCCGAATTGACGCTCATCCTCCTTTCTTGAAATTCGTCAGCGATGCTGGAGTAGAAGTCGGCCCTCATGAACTTCACGAAGACCCTTGACATACCATTTAGCGCCACACCGTACAACTCTTCATTGGGGATGCAATAAACGTCACTGATAATGCTTGGCAGGAGAACGTTCATCGTGGCGCTGCTTAAAGATCCCCTGATCAGCTCGATGCAGACAGTATTTATGAGCCGGCTCATTCGGTCCGCCATCTTGGTGCTAATGCTATGTTTTCCTCACCAGGTGGCGTGCAAGAGAAACTGTAGAAGCATCCTCTCTCCCCGCAGGTCGAGAGACGAATGTCTAAATAAATGCGGTTCTTGAGTGAGTTAGACTACAGATTATTGACTCACCATATATTAACTGATGATGGTGTTCCATTAGCAATGTTAAATGTCATTATTGGTTCTTTCATTTCGTTATAAATTCCAAGTGGCTCCGTAGATTATCGATATGAAGCAAAATTATACATTCCACTCAACCTCAAAATTAGCAAGTATTTCTCCAGTAAATTTAACATTAATTCAATATACCTTCGTGAAATTAATTCCATTTGTGGATTTCTGGAAATGTGGATGTGCATAATAAAGCGGCTGTGTTTCACCCCCAACACCTACCTGGTTTACTCTCGCGACAACGATGACGACGAACATCCAGAGGAAAATCAAGCAAACTATAGTCTTCATGTCGCTGGTGCTGCTCTTATTACACCTTCCAGCAGTTGATAATAAAAACTTTAGACTTCTGTAGCAGTAGTGGAAAACATAAATTGTTTGCAGTCTTCTTGGTTATACAAACGAGTCGAATGATGAAGCAAACAGAGTCGAGGAATTACTGGAAGTTTGCAGCGACAGCATATAAGCTTTCGTAACAACTAACAGGAGGTTGATGGTTACGTGTCTCTTTATAGATAAATCTGAGCGATTGTTGAAATGAAATATGAAGCATGAATCAATACACCTCGTTTATTCTCTCGTATTGTATGCCAATTTAGAAATAATTTAAATCACCGAACAATATCCATTGTCCCAGTTCCATTGTGTACACGACTATTTACTTCAATCATGTATATACTGGTTCACTTCAACATTGTTTCAAAAATAGCCTATTGTCACAAGTGACAAGCTGTTATTTAGATCCAGAAATAGAACATTTTTCCTCGAATATTTAGGTACACTATGAGTGACACCTGAGTGTGAGTCATAAATTATTTTCGATGAAAATTTCTTGCTACACGAAGCCTATATTTGCTATTGTTATCTGCTAGGGAACACTCATTGTTAAACCTCCACATCACAGTACCAACACGATAACAGACGTACATTCTCTGTAATTATAGCAGCAGCAACAATAGCAACAGCAGCACCAACAGCAGAGGCAACAGCAGCATCAACAGCAGAGGCAACAGCAGCACCAACAGCAGAGGCAACAGCAGCACCAACAGCAGAGGCAACAGCAGCACCAACAGCAGAGGCAACAGCAGCATCAAAACAGTAGCTGAATCAGCAGCAGTACAACAGGGTAAGTAATATCAGCAATTAATATAATGCTTAAAAAATATAAAAGCAACAAAGCAGCTGCTGCTACAGAAACATGACAACAAAGTATCAGCAGCAGAAGAGCAGTCAAAGCAAAAACAGCCGCAACACAATTGAATTGCAGAAGTAAAAGCACAGAGAAATGAAAAATGTCAGGATCGCCATAGTAGCTGTTGCGTCAGCGGAAGAAGCAGTGCAGCACCAGAAACACAGCAGCAACAAAAACACAGTATCATGAACACAACAGCATCATCAAAACAGTAGTAGCCGGAACAACATAGAAACAGCAATAATACAGTAGCAGTAACAATATCGTAGCGGTAACAACATAGTAGCAGCAACAACACAGTAGATGCAACAACACAGTAGCAGCAACAACATACTAACAACAACAACACAGTAGCAGCAGCAACACAGTAGATGCAACAACACAGTAGCAGCAACAACATACTAACAACAACAACACAGTAGCAGCAGCAACACAGTAGAAGCAACAACACAGTAGCAGCAACTACATAGTAGCAGCAACAACACAGAAGCAGCAACAAAATACTAGAAGCAACAACACAGTAGCAGCAGCAACACAGTAGAAGCAACAACACAGTAGCAGCAACAACATAGTAGCAGCAACAGCAAAGCAGCAAACACAACTCAGCAACTCCAACAACATTGTAGCAGCAACAACACAGTAGCAGCAACAACATAGTAGACACAACACAGTAGCAGTAACAACATTGTAGCAGTAACAACGTATCAACAGCAACACCATAGTATCAGTAACAACACAGTAGAAGCAACAACATAGTAGCAGCAACCACAACTCAGTAACACCAACAACACAGTAGCAGCAACAACACAGTAGAAGCAACAGCACAGTAGCAGCAGCAACACAGTAACAGTAACAACATAATAGCAGCAACAACATAGTAGCAGTAACAACATAGTAGCAGCAAAAGAATAGCCAGCAGCTATAACTAAGTGACAGGAACAACACAGTAGCAGCAGCAACTTAGTAGCAGCAACAACATACTAGCAACAACAACACAGTAGCAGCAGCAACACAGTAGAAGCAACAACACAGTAGCAGCAACTACATAGTAGCAGCAACAACATACTAGCAACAACAACACAGTAGCAGCAGCAACACAGTAGAAGCAACAACACAGTAGCAGCAACTACATAGTAGCAGCAACAACACACTAGCAACAACAACACAGTAGCAGCAGCAACATACTAGCAACAACAACACAGTAGCAGCAGCAACACAGTAGAAGCAACAACACAGTAGCAGCAACTACATAGTAGCAGCAACAACACACTAGCAACAACAACACAGTAGCAGCAGCAACACAGTACAAGCAACAACACAGTAGCAGCAACTACATAGTAGCAGCAAGAACACAGTAATGCAGATGAATGGTGTTGTTGATAAATTAAACACATGTGCAACTCTTGGGTATCTTTATTGAGTAAATGTTTCGCCTCACAGTGGCTTCATCAGTCCATACTAAGGAGAATCGTGAAGAACAGGAGGAGAATGAGGTAATCAGTCCCTCAATCTTGATTCGATGTGGCCAGTCCATCAATCTTGAACAGAATACAGCATATGAGCGGAGAAATGGCTGATATACCGTAGACAGGAGAGGTGCAGCAGTCGTAGGTGGTGTCACATTTGTCCAATGTTGAAGTAGGTCGTGCCCAAGGGTTAGGCAAACGAAGAATTCCCAAGTATTAAGATCCCAAGAAGTTGCAGTGTCTGACAGGAATGTAGATGAATAGTTCAGAGAACCGACACGTTGATAAATTAGACACATGTGCAACTCTTGGGTAACTTTATTGAAGAAACATTTCGTCACACAGTGGCTTCATCAGTCCATACTATGGACCTACTTCCACATGGACAAATGTGACACCACCTACGACTGCTGAACCTCTCCTGCCTACTGTATACAAGCCACTTCTCCGCTCCTATGCTGTATTCTGTTCAAGAACTGATGGACTGACCACATCGAATCAAGGTTGAGGGAGTGATTACCTCATTCTCCTTCTGTTCTTCCCGATTCTGCTTAGTATGGACTGATGAAGCCACTGTGTGGCGAAACATTTCCTCAATAAAGATACCCAAGAGCTGCACATGTGTCTAATTTATCAACAACACAGCAGCAGCAACGACATAGTAGCAGCAACAACACAGTAGCATGGTAAGACACATATGCAACAGTTAGGTATATTTTTCGAAACGTTTCGCCTACACAGTAGGCTTCTTCAGTCGAGTACAGAAAAGTTGAAGCCTACTGTGTAGGCGAAACGTTTCGAAATAAAGATACCTAACTGTTGCATACATCTAGGTTTTTCTCCTTTTTCTAAATAGCTCTTGTTCTTTTTTATTTCTTCTATTGTCCATGGGGAAGTGGAAAAGAATCTTTCCTCCGTAAGCCATGCGTGTCGTATGAGGCGACTAAAATGCCGGGAGCAATGGGCTAGTAACCCCTTCTCCTGTATACAATTACTAAAAAAGAGAAGAAGAAAAACTTTATAAAACTGGGTTGCTTAAATGTGCGTGGATGTAGTGCGGATGACAAGAAACAGATGATTGCTGATGTTATGAATGAAAAGAAGTTGGATGTCCTGGCCCTAAGCGAAACAAAGCTGAAGGGGGTAGGAGAGTTTCAGTGGGGGGAAATAAATGGGATTAAATCTGGAGTATCTGAGAGAGTTAGAGCAAAGGAAGGGGTAGCAGTAATGTTAAATGATCAGTTATGGAAGGAGAAAAGAGAATATGAATGTGTAAATTCAAGAATTATGTGGATTAAAGTAAAGGTTGGATGCGAGAAGTGGGTCATAATAAGCGTGTATGCACCTGGAGAAGAGAGGAATGCAGAGGAGAGAGAGAGATTTTGGGAGATGTTAAGTGAATGTATAGGAGCCTTTGAACCAAGTGAGAGAGTAATTGTGGTAGGGGACTTGAATGCTAAAGTAGGAGAAACTTTTAGAGAGGGTGTGGTAGGTAAGTTTGGGGTGCCAGGTGTAAATGATAATGGGAGCCCTTTGATTGAACTTTGTATAGAAAGGGGTTTAGTTATAGGTAATACATATTTTAAGAAAAAGAGGATAAATAAGTATACACGATATGATGTAGGGCGAAATGACAGTAGTTTGTTGGATTATGTATTGGTAGATAAAAGACTGTTGAGTAGACTTCAGGATGTACATGTTTATAGAGGGGCCACAGATATATCAGATCACTTTCTAGTTGTAGCTACACTGAGAGTAAAAGGTAGATGGGATACAAGGAGAATAGAAGCATCAGGGAAGAGAGAGGTGAAGGTTTATAAACTAAAAGAGGAGGCAGTTAGGGTAAGATATAAACAGCTATTGGAGGATAGATGGGCTAATGAGAGCATAGGCAATGGGGTCGAAGAGGTATGGGGTAGGTTTAAAAATGTAGTGTTAGAGTGTTCATCAGAAGTTTGTGGTTACAGGAAAGTGGGTGCAGGAGGGAAGAGGAGCGATTGGTGGAATGATGATGTAAAGAGAGTAGTAAGGGAGAAAAAGTTAGCATATGAGAAGTTTTTACAAAGTAGAAGTGATGCAAGGAGGGAAGAGTATATGGAGAAAAAGAGAGAAGTTAAGAGAGTGGTGAAGCAATGTAAAAAGAGAGCAAATGAGAGAGTGGGTGAGATGTTATCAACAAATTTTGTTGAAAATAAGAAAAAGTTTTGGAGTGAGATTAACAAGTTAAGAAAGCCTAGAGAACAAATGGATTTGTCAGTTAAAAATAGGAGAGGAGAGTTATTAAATGGAGAGTTAGAGGTATTGGGAAGATGGAAGGAATATTTTGAGGAATTGTTAAATGTTGATGAAGATAGGGAAGCTGTGATTTCGTGTATAGGGCAAGGAGGAATAACATCTTGTAGGAGTGAGGAAGAGCCAGTTGTGAGTGTGGGGGAAGTTCGTGAGGCAGTAGGTAAAATGAAAGGGGGTAAGGCAGCCGGGATTGATGGGATAAAGATAGAAATGTTAAAAGCAGGTGGGGATATAGTTTTGGAGTGGTTGGTGCAATTATTTAATAAATGTATGGAAGAGGGTAAGGTACCTAGGGATTGGCAGAGAGCATGCATAGTTCCTTTGTATAAAGGCAAAGGGGATAAAAGAGAGTGCAAAAATTATAGGGGGATAAGTCTGTTGAGTGTACCTGGTAAAGTGTATGGTAGAGTTATAATTGAAAGAATTAAGAGTAAGACGGAGAATAGGATAGCAGATGAACAAGGAGGCTTTAGGAAAGGTAGGGGGTGTGTGGACCAGGTGTTTACAGTGAAACATATAAGTGAACAGTATTTAGATAAGGCTAAAGAGGTCTTTGTGGCATTTATGGATTTGGAAAAGGCGTATGACAGGGTGGATAGGGGGGCAATGTGGCAGATGTTGCAAGTGTATGGTGTAGGAGGTAGGTTACTGAAAGCAGTGAAGAGTTTTTACGAGGATAGTGAGGCTCAAGTTAGAGTATGTAGGAAAGAGGGAAATTTTTTCCCAGTAAAAGTAGGCCTTAGACAAGGATGTGTGATGTCACCGTGGTTGTTTAATATATTTATAGATGGGGTTGTAAGAGAAGTAAATGCGAGGGTCTTGGCAAGAGGCGTGGAGTTAAAAGATAAAGAATCACACACAAAGTGGGAGTTGTCACAGCTGCTCTTTGCTGATGACACTGTGCTCTTGGGAGATTCTGAAGAGAAGTTGCAGAGATTGGTGGATGAATTTGGTAGGGTGTGCAAAAGAAGAAAATTAAAGGTGAATACAGGAAAGAGTAAGGTTATGAGGATAACAAAAAGATTAGGTGATGAAAGATTGAATATCAGATTGGAGGGAGAGAGTATGGAGGAGGTGAACGTATTCAGATATTTGGGAGTGGACGTGTCAGCGGATGGGTCTATGAAAGATGAGGTGAATCATAGAATTGATGAGGGAAAAAGAGTGAGTGGTGCACTTAGGAGTCTGTGGAGACAAAGAACTTTGTCCTTGGAGGCAAAGAGGGGAATGTATGAGAGTATAGTTTTACCAACGCTCTTATATGGGTGTGAAGCGTGGGTGATGAATGTTGCAGCGAGGAGAAGGCTGGAGGCAGTGGAGATGTCATGTCTGAGGGCAATGTGTGGTGTGAATATAATGCAGAGAATTCGTAGTTTGGAAGTTAGGAGGAGGTGCGGGATTACCAAAACTGTTGTCCAGAGGGCTGAGGAAGGGTTGTTGAGGTGGTTCGGACATGTAGAGAGAATGGAGCGAAACAGAATGACTTCAAGAGTGTATCAGTCTGTAGTGGAAGGAAGGCGGGGTAGGGGTCGGCCTAGGAAGGGTTGGAGGGAGGGGGTAAAGGAGGTTTTGTGTGCGAGGGGCTTGGACTTCCAGCAGGCATGCGTGAGCGTGTGTGATAGGAGTGAATGGAGACAAATGGTTTTTAATACTTGACGTGCTGTTGGAGTGTGAGCAAAGTAACATTTATGAAGGGATTCAGGGAAACCGGCAGGCCGGACTTGAGTCCTGGAGATGGGAAGTACAGTGCCTGCACTCTGAAGGAGGGGTGTTAATGTTGCAGTTTAAAAACTGTAGTGTAAAGCACCCTTCTGGCAAGACAGTGATGGAGTGAATGATGGTGAAAGTTTTTCTTTTTCGGGCCACCCTGCCTTGGTGGGAATCGGCCGGTGTGATAATAAAAAAAAAAAAAAAAAATAACTGTTGCATATGTGTCTTACCAAACAACCTGTCGGTATTTCATACCATTTTAATGCTCAACACAGTAGCAGCAACAATATACTAGCAGCAACAACACAGTAGCAGCAACAACACAGTAGAAGCAACAGCACAGTAGCAGCAGCAACACAGTAGCAGCAGCAACATAGTAGCAGCAGCAACATAGTAGCAACAACATTATAGCAGCAGCCACAACTCAGTAACAGCAACAACATAGTAGCAGCAACAACACAGTAGCAGCAACAACACAGTAGCAGTAACAACTCAGTAACACCAACAACA
>NW_027197410.1:0-27500 GCF_038502225.1 Cherax quadricarinatus
CACATACAAAACAGTCATAGTACATAATGACTGTAATTTCTGAAATGACGAATAGTGATTCCATTAGGAGAGAGAGAGAGAGAGAGAGAGAGAGAGAGAGAGAGAGAGAGAGAGAGAGAGAGAGAGAGAGAGAGAGAGAGAGAGAGAGAGAGAGAGAGAGAGAGAGAGAGAGAGAGAGAGAGAGAGAGAGAGAGAGAGAGAGAGAGAGAGAAAGAGAGAGAGAGAGAGAGAGAGAGAGAGGAGGGGTTGACTAACGTCTTTGTGTACCTGGACACACCTCTTGTTGCTACTAACCAATCACCTACATTATAGTCATCTTAAAGTTCATGACGATGGCCAATAAAAAGAGAGGATGGAGCTCAGTTCTTCCATAAAAGAAATGATAGTAACAGTTTTGACTCATTCTGCTGCTTCTCTGTCATCTGACACTGATTGTTCCTCGGTTCTTCTGTGTCTCTTTCACAAGTTGTCTACACAACAAGAAGCTCTACCAGTCTCTTTCTTCAACAGTAAGTTATAATGAAATTATTTTTTGTTTTGTTTTCCTGTTGTTTCATTGTGTCATGACGGAAACACTTAAGATAATTACCAGTGATATCAGTATTTGATATGTAAGGTTATTTACATCATATATTCTGACTGAAGTTTTGATAATTGCCAGGTCACGTTCGTTAGGTTACTATTAAAATATCTGTTTCTGGGCTGGCTGTTTTTCTAATGCTATAATATTAATTTTTTCCGGCTATGGGTACTGATATATCTGGGGGGCACTTCCTGCCCCCTGCCTAAGCCTCACTGCTTCACTCAAGCAAAGGCGATTTCTGTGAGCGTATTTGCTTTGAACTCCTCTTTTCTGCAACATTGCAATCTCCTGATGAGTTGAATGCAACATGAAAGGCTTAGAGGTAGCATTCAACTCCCCCCCGTGGATGTTTTGCATATTTTTTATTTATTAACACATCGGCCGCTTCCTCCCCAAGGCAGGGTGGCCTGAAAAGAAAAAACCACAAATGTCACAAAATCCTCTTTACCCTTATCTAAATACTGTTCACCTACGTATTTCACTGCAAACACTTGGTCTACACACCCCCTACCTTTCCTAAAGCTTCCTTGTTCATCTGCTACCCTGCTCTCCGTCTTACTCATAATTCTATCAATAATAACTCTACCAGGCATACTCAACGGACTTACTCCCCTATAATTTTTACACTCCCTTCTATCCCCTTTGCCTTTATACAAAGGAACTATGCACGATCTCTGCAAATCCCTAGGTTCCTCTCCCTCTTCCATACATTTATTAAGTAAAAACACTAACCACTCCAAAATTGTATCCACACCTGCTTTTAACATTTCTATCTCTATCCCATCAATCTCAGCTGCTTTACCCCATTTCATTCTAATCACTGTCCCACGCACTTCCCCCACATTCATAACTGGCTCTTCCTCACTCCTACAAGATGTTATTTCTCCTTGCCCTATACACAAAATCATAGCTTCTCTATCTTCTTCGACATTTAACAATTCCTCAAAATAATCCCTCCATCTTCCCGATACCTCTAACTCTCTATTTAATAACTCTCCACTACTATTTTTATCTAGCAAATCCATTGTTTCCCTAGGATTTCTCAACTTATTAATCTCACTCCAAAACTTTTTCTTATTTTCAGCCAAATTTGTTGATAACATCTCACCCACTCTATCATTTGCTCTCTTTTTAAATTGCTACACCATTCTTTTAACCTCTCTTTTTCTCTCCATATACTCCTCATTCCTTGCATCACTTCTATTTTGTAAAAACCTCTCATGCTAACTTTTTCTCTCTTTACATCATCTTTCCACCAATCACTCTTCTTCCTTCCTGCACCCACTTTCCTGTAACCACAAACTTCTGCTGAACACTCTAACACTATATTCTTAAACTTACCCCATACATCTTCTACCCCATTGCCTGTATTCTCAAAGCCCATACATCCTCCAACAGTTGTTTATATCTTACCTTAACTGCCTCCTCCCTTAGTTTATAAACCTTCACTTCTCACTTGCTGCTTCCATTCTCTTTTTATCCTATCAACCTTTTACTCTCACTGCAACTACAAGTAAAAAGTGATCTGATATATCTGTGGCCTCTCTATATACATGCACATCCTGAAATCTACCTAACAGTCTCTTATCTAGAAATACGTAGTCCAACAAACTACTGTCATTTCGCCCTACATCATATCTTGTATACTTATTTATCCTCTTTTTCTTAAAATATGTGTTACCTATAACGAAACCCTTTTCTATACATAGTTCAATCAATGCTCCCCATTATCATTTACATCTGACACCCCAAACTTACCTATCACACCCTCTCTAAATGCTTCTCTTACTTTAGCATTCAGGTCCCCTACCGTAATTACTCTTTCACTTGGCTCAAAAGTTCCTACACACTCGCTTAACATCTCCCAAAATCTCTTTCTCCTCTACACTCCTCTCTTCTCCAAGTGCATACAAACTTATTATGACCCACTTTTCATATCCTACCCTTGTTTTAGTCCAAAAAAATTCTTGAATTTATACATTTATATTCCCTCGTCTCTCTCCATAACTTATTCTTTAACATTATTGCTACCCCTTCCTTAGCTTTAACTCTCTCAGATACTCCTGACTTTTTCCCATTTATTTCTCCCTACTGAAACTCCCCTTCCCCCTTCATCTTTGTTTCGCTTAGGGTCAGGACATCCAACTTCCTTTTATTCATAACCTTTGCAATCATTCCTTTCTTATCCTCCTCACTACATCTACGCAGATGATATGTATGTATATATATATGTATATATATATACATGTATATATATATATATATATATATATATATATATATATATATATATATATATATATATATATATATATGTATATATATATATATATATATATATATATATATATGTTATATATATATATATATATATATATATATATATATATATATATATATATATATATATATATATATATATATATATATATATATATATATATATATATATATATATATATATATATACACACACACCATCAACACTGCGAAGTCGAACCTATGCTGCTCTGGCCCGCCTGATGGTGAGCGAAAGACACATGACATGGGACCACACCGAGAACATACGGTGGTGTAGGTGCCTCTGAGCTAATTTCATTCTACTCACTGTTTGGTGTACTAGCCAAACGAGCAGTATTTTATATTATTGTACCCAGGAACGAGTGGTATTGATCAATAACAACACTGCACCACTGGCTAGTATCAGAGAAGAACAGGAAGCACCGCAGTGCTCCTCTTTCTTAGTCTTTGACTGACTCCACTACTACTACTACAACCTCTACCACTACCTCTCTACTTCCTTTCCTACTACCTCTCTTGTCCCGTCCCTGTCTGCTGGCCTATATATATTCTCTTCTTCTCATCTTTTTGTTAGTGTGACTTTGTAAACTGTCCGAGTCGGACCGAAACGTCGTCGTAAGCTTCTTTCTTCTATTTGCTTGTTATTTATCCATTGTTCCTGTCACGGTAGTGTGCCTTTTTTGTTGTTTATTAAGCCTTGAGTTCAGGAAACCTTACCATTGGTAAAAATGTGAAGCCGATCACATGAGTCGTTCTTCAGTTACACCTCGGATTCCAAGGATTCCATGCTTTTTTTCTCAATTTTGCTTAATAAAAAAATTTGCCTACATGGAATGAAACTTAATTAGTACTAGCCATTAAATATTGAATCCGTTCATGAGAGGTAAACCATAACATACTTTACGTTATAATTACGAATAAACATTTCTCGCTATTTTACACATAAAATCGTCATATCTGCGCAAATTTATATCAGTTTCACTCCTTGCTATCATCGCCATCATCTGTGGACTTCAGAATCTCGGCCACTGAGGAATTTAGAAGTTGATAAATTAGACACATGTGCAACTTTTGGGTATCCTTTGTTGAGGAAACGTTTCGCCACACAGTGGCTTCATCAGTGGCGAAACGTTTCCTCAACAAAGGATACCCAAGAGTTGCACATGTGTCTAATTTATCAACATGTCGGTTCTCTGAACCATTCATCTACAAATTTAGAAGTTATCTGAGCCATTCCAGGATGAGATGTTCTCGAGTTATACGCAGACTACAATCTATTAGCAAAAATAAAAAAATTCTAGGAAAATCGTGGATACCTAAAAGTTCTAAACCTGAACTTGAGGATTATCAACATCAACCCAATTTCGAAAGTTAAAGTTCACATGAGGAGAGAAAGATGTCCCTTCAGTGCTGAACATTCTTCACTCTCTCTTGAAGGGGAGAGTGAGCTCAGATATTTCCAAGATGGAAAAACAAACATATGTGTATGTATTTGTGTGAGTTAGTCAACTTTGTGTGTGTGTGTGTGTGTGTGTGTGTGTGTGTGTGTGTGTGTGTGTGTGTGTGTGTGTGTGTGTGTGTGTGTGTGTGTGTGTGTACTCACCTAATTATGGTTGCAGGGGTCGAGACACAGCTCCTGGCCCTGCCTCTTCACTGATTGCTACTAGGTCCTCTTTCTCTCTTTCTGCAATCTGAGCTGTATCATACTTCGTCTTAAAGCTATATATGGTTCCTGCCTCCACTACTTCACTTGTTAGACTATTCCACTTCCTGACAACTCTATGACTGAAGAATTACTTCCTAACACCCCTTTGACTCATTTAAGTTTTCAACTTCCAATTTGACCTCTTGTTTCTGTGTCCCATCTCTGGAACATCCTGTCTCTGTCCACTTTCTCTATTCCAAGCAGAATTTTGTATGTCGTTATCATGTCTTTCCTAACCCTCCTCTCCTCCATTGTCGTCAGGCCGATTTTCCTTAACCTTTCTTCATAGGACATTCCCCTTAGTTCCGGAACAAACATTGTTGCAAACCTTTGCACTTTCTCTAATTGCTTGACGTGCTTGATCAGGCGTGGGTTCCAAACTTGTGCTACATACTCCAGTATGGACCTGGCGTACACAGTGTACAGTGTCTTGAACGATTCCTTACTAAGGTATCAGAAAGCTATTCTCAGGTTTGCAAGGCGCCCGTATGCTGTAGGAGTTATCTGGTTGATGTGTGCTTCCGGAGACGTGCTCGTTGTTATACTCACCCCAAGATCTTTCTCCTTGAGTGAGGTTTGCAGTCTTTGTCCACCAAGCCTATACTCTGTCTGCGGTTTTCTTTGCCCTTCCCCAATCGTCATGACTTTGCATTTGGCGGGGTTGAATTCGATAAGCCAGTTGCTGGACCACGTGTCCATCGTGTTCTGGTCCCTTTGTAATCCTGCCCGGTCCTCATCTGATTTAATTCTCCTCATTAACTTAACATCATCTGCGAACAGGGACACTTCTGAGCCTCTCCCTTCCATCATGTCATTCACATATACAAAAAATAGCTCTGGTCAAGGGACTGACCCCTGTGGGACCCCGCTCATCACAGACGCCCACTGTGATACCTCATCGCGAATCATGACTCGTTGTTGCCTCCCTGTCAGGTATTCTCTGATCCATTGCAGTGCCCTTCCTGTTATATGCTCCTTATCCTCCAGCTTCTGCACTAATCTCATGTGCAGTCCAGGAAAATGCAATCAACCCACCCCTCTCTCTCGTGACTTAATTCTGTTACTTCGTTATAAAACTCCAGAAGTTTTGTGACACAGGATTTGCCTTCCATGAATCCGTGCTAATTGTCGTTTATAATCTTGTTCCGTTCCAGGTGCTAAACCACTCTCCTCCTGTTAATCTTCTCCATGACTTTGCATACTATTCACATCAGTGTCACTGGTCTATAGTTTAGTTCCTCGTTTCAGTCACTTTTCTTAAAAAATGGGGACCACATTTGCCGTATTTGAGTGTGTACTCACCTATATGTGGTTACAGGGGTCGAGTCATTGCACCTGGCTTTTCCTCTTTGCTGTTCGATACTAGGTCACTCTCTCCCCGCTCCTAGAGCCTTATCATACTTAAAACTATGTATGAAACTTGCCTCCACTACTCCAAATTATTCCTCTTCCTGATAACTCTAAGGCTAAAGAAATACTTAATAACTTCCCTGTGACTCATCTAGGTTTTCAACTTCCGGTTGTGGCCTCTTGTTCCTGTGTTCCATTTCTGAAACATTCGAGCCCTGTCCACCCTGTCAATTTCTCTCAGTATTTTTTACTTCATTATCATGTCCCCCTGTCCCTCCTATCCTCTAGTGCCATCAGGTTGAGTTCCCTTAACCTTTCCTCGTAAGACATACCCCTCAGTTCCGGAACTAGTCTTGTTGCAAACTTTTGCACTTTCTCCAATTTCTTGACCGCGAGTTCATTTCCCGCCCGTGGTATGGTTTCTTTGCAATCGTGTCATTAAAATTTCGTGAGTTTTGACGTGTTTGAATAGGTGTGGTTCAATACTGGTGCTGCATATTCTACTGTGGGCCTGATATAAACGGTGTGCAGTGTCGTGAATGACTCATTACTTAGATGCCGAGTGCCCATAAGCTACAGCAATTATTTGATTGGTGTGCGCATTAGGGGACATGGTCTGTATAATGCTTACCCCAAGATCCTTTACTCTAGACGAAGTTTGCAGCCTTTGATCCTCTAATCTGTACTCGGTCTGCGGTCTTCTTTGTCCTTCCCCAAACTTCATGACATTACATTTGCTGGGGTTAAGCTCCAGCAGCCATTTGTCGGACCAGACTTGCGTCCTGTCCAGATCTTGAAATATTAGCAAATCCTCTCCCGCTTGTATTCCTCTCATCAGTTTCGCGTCATCAGCGAACAGCAAAACTTCTGAATCGTGTCATTCACATATACCAGAAACAGTACCGGGTCTAATTATTCCCTGATAATTGCAGTGCCTTTCCTGTTATTCCTGCTCCTTTAGCTTTTGCATAATCTCTTGTGCGGAACTTTGTCGAAAGCTTCCTTTCATCGTCCAAGAAAATTCAGTCTATGCATCCCCTCCCCCCCCTCTCTCTCTCTCTATCTTGTTTTACTTCGGTTACCTTGTCATAAAACTCCAGTAACTTTGTGACACAGGATTTTGCCTCCCTGAAACCGTGCAGGTTATCGTGTCCTGTATAAGCTCTTTCCGTTCTAGGTGTTTCACCAGTCTTTTTCTGATAATCTTCTCTATGACGTTGCATAAGATAAATATCAGTGACACTGGTTTAGAGTTTAAATGCTGCTTGTCTGTCTCTTTCTTGAAAATTAAGATTACATTTGCCATCTCCCACACCTCATGTATGTGTGAGTTTATGTGTGCGTGTGTGTGTGTGTGTGTGTAAGGGTTGATTCCCAGCGTATGACCTCTCCTCTTTTCGTATCTATACCACGTTCTTTCCCTCCCGTGTTCTAGAGCCTTATCGTGCTTCTTAAAGTTATGTAAGAGTCTTACCATTTCATTTTCCAAGTCGTTCACTTCCTGACCAATCTAGGGCTGGAGAAGTACTTTCTAAAATCCCTGTGATTCATTTGATTTTTCAGTGTTCAGCTGTGCCATCGTGTTCTTCTTTTCCATGTTTTAAACATTATCATTATACACTCTATCAGTTTCTCTCAGTATTTTATATGTTGTTACTATATTACCCCCAAGTTTTTCTATCCGCCCTTGTCATAAGGCTGAGTTCCTTTAATTAACCTCTCCTCATAGGACATACCCCTTACCTCCGCTATTCTCGTTGTATACCTCAGCACTTTCTCCAATTTTGTAATATGCTTAACCAGGTGAACATGACAACAGGTGTAAGGAAACTCGTCGAAATGTTTCCACCCCGCCGGGAATCGAACCCGGGTCCTCCACGTGTGAAGCGAGAGCTTTGCCAGCCAGGCCACGGGTTCACCCCGTGGACATGGTTAATTTGATCCCACTGTATGTTCTTGTTTATTGAAGTTGAATTTAGTGAAGCTTACCCTTATAACTGACCTCAGATTTCTGTTTAGGAGCCATGTGCATATAAGTCTCAACTTCGATTAGGTTGTGATCCGCATATATTGTCTTTGATACCTCTATATTTCGTACAAGACCGTCATTATGAAGGAAAACAAGGACTTGTTCGCTTAAGGTGAACTTATCGTAGAGATTCAATGGGTCATGTGTGTGAGAATTTACATCTGAGCTGCCTGCCTCTTGTGTTTTTTCTGCTATATCATTATTTGCCACTTCCTTTTCATTTTAAATGTCTTAAATTGAAATGAACAAGTGTAACGCAGAAAATGGGAAGCCTGAGACTTAAGGCTTTGTCTAAGGGCAAAGGTGAAAGTTACAGTAATATCATGCAAAAAGTGAGCCACGTAGGTGTACTCTGATCAAAACAGAGAGAGCTAAACCAGCGTTCACTACTTCTATGGTTTGGTTATTAGAGGGTTCAGGTAAAATTCTTCGTTAGGAATAAATACATTTATTACTTTTAACCATATATACAATCACTAGATAGATAAACACACCCATATTTTCCTCAGCATGTACTCCCACACAAAGATACATAGGGAGCTTTTTTTTTTATATTTTATTTAAAATACAGTATACATTATACATGGAAGCAAACATGTCACTAAACCAACCAACATGTAACAACAAAATTAAAGTACAACATACGTATACACAATCCAAAAAGAAAAAGGAACACTTCACACAGGTGTACCAACAACATATCCAGATAATCTACTTCAGCACACTTATACATCTTATGCCAAGTTTTATATACAAAACAATTCTTAAAGGTAAATGCCTCACCACATACCATTAAAACCAATACATCCACCCCCACCAAAGGTACATTTATTAAGTCGTACATATGTGCTCTGGTAGTAAAAAGGTACCCCCCCCTCCTCATCAAATACCAACAAAACAATGACATACTATAAGAGCGCAGGATACTACTTGCTCTAAGTAACAATTATGAAAACTTTGCCTAGCATACAAGGATGATATACTCTATATCTCAACACGGGTGCAATCCACCCAAGACTTCTTCATACACTATATACACTATAGCAGTATTAATACATGACATACACCGCTACTTGAACTCATATGCATACCTGCTCCAACAAAGTCATCTAAAATTGTGTATTTACACAAAATCAATATACATTTTTATATTACCTTACATATACTCTTACATGTGACTTGAAACATTAAAATAGCAAAGGGAAACCAACAGCGTGTACTTAAAATATATAACACTACCCTACACATACAGTGTCACACGACATGTACTATATAATCTTAACCAGGCCGCTGAAACATTATATGTTAGGCCTTATGTGCCAAAATACAATCTCGCATAATATAAAACTGTACCACGTTACTCATTACAGCTATTTACACTTCCGAACCTTCAGATATACAGAAATTGTGTCTTACAGAATGCATCCTACAAGAAGGGAAACCCCGGACTTTGTATCACAGCATATTCGATACAGTCATATGGCATACCTTAGTAACACCATGTAGTATGTGCTTTCTATAACATCTTTTGAAGACACTCTCACAATAACGAACAGAACTTTAAGATTCTACCCTTCCACTCACCTTATATACACACAATGATGTAGTGCTCCAATACACTACATACATGTACTATCCAAAATCTTCACAACATAAAGGGAACACATGTGTAAAAACACCACACACACCACACTCACTACACAGGAAAAGCATAAATGTATCAGTACAAATCCAGTCACACACTTTAAAAGCCATCCACACATCCCCACTCAAGAAACTAGCCCGTCGTTACCCCTTACTTTACACTTAAATCCCGTAAATCCTTCAACTTAAAACTCCAGTATCTCTCAGTAAACGCTGTCTCCCACCTTCCCCCATAAAGATCCCTATTGCGACACTTAGTTCTATAAATGGTGGCCGCTAACACCTTTATTCTTTCATCCACACCCACCTCCCTCATAGCCCAAGACGTATAAATAAAATCAGTAACCACATACGCAACCGCATTCACCACCATCTGACTCATCCCACCTATATCTAAACTTAACACCCTTAACACCTGTAACCCTTCCCCACCCACTAACCTAACTACCCTACCTAACCATACCCTCACAGCTTCTAAACAATTACAAAAATACACTGCATGAAAAATAGTCTCCGAACATCCACACGCTTTGCACTCCCCACCCTCCCTTAGTCTCCTATTAAATAACACAACACCAGACGGCAAGATTCCATGTAGAAACCTAAACATTACCTCCCTTACACCTGGTTTAATACGCAATTGCCGTAAACATTTCCAGATATTCCCCCACGCATACATGGGGTATGCCCCCTCAACTGCCGCCACCACAGACCCACCCCCCACCCTCTCAAGAATCCTCAATTTAAGGCTCTTCGGATCCCTCACCATCATTAAAACCTGCAACATGGCCTCACCAATCATTAAATCCTTACCCCCACCATCGTTGCATATCGATACGCAGTCTTTCTAGCCCCTCTCTCCTCGCCCGCACCTCCCTCAAATACCCACATTTTAGATACACACTCATCATACGCTTTTCTAAAGGTATAAGCCCCAGCCCCCCCTGGCTAATGGGAAGCATCACCACCCCTCTACTTAGCCAGTCACAACCCGATCCCCATATAAATCGGAAAATCCCATGTTGCAACCGTTGCACCTCTCGCCGCCTCAGTGGGTATATTGCCACCACGTGCCATATCTTGCTATACAACAGGACGTTCGTCACAATGACCCTTTGATGCAACGTTAGCTGCGCCGTCCTCAAACCACCCAATCTTTTCAATACCCCATCCACGGTGTTCATCGAATTTACCTCTTGCGCAACCCTATCATTCTTAATGCACACTATCCCACAAATCAATAGCTGATCCACCACACTCCACCCGCGCCCTACAGTCCCACCTCTATTTACGTTATTGCCTAGGTCCATATACTTAGACTTTGCCACATTAATTTCCATCCCAGTAGCCTCGCCAAACACATCTACCACCTTTCCTACCTTGTGTAAATCCTTCTCATCCCTCACCAATACAGTTGTGTCATCCACATAACCCACAATACCCGGCCGACCCTCTCGTTCATTACTAACCCCTCCACTTGCGATACTCCACCTAACTGCCCTATAAAAGGGATCCTGGAGGCACGCAAACAATATTTGCGATAGAGGGCAACCCTGTCGCAAACCCCTTCCCATCTGAATGTTAACACCTAGCCTTCCATTAACCTGTACTCTCATAGATGCTCCCTGATACAATGTTTTCGCCCAAGATATAATTTCCCTCCCGAATCCCTGCCAACGCATGAACCTCCATAACGCATCCCTCTCTACACTATCGTAAGCAGCTCGCCAATCCAATGCCAAAACACCCCCACCCCCAACTCCCCCCTCTGCTCTATAAAACTTCTAAGAACTCCATGCCCTTCATACATTGTCCTACCCGGTACCCCATATTGTCCTCTGTCAATTACGTTACCTATCACCTTTTTTATTCTATTCCCTAATATCCGTGCAAATAACTTATAATCGCCACACATAAGCGATATTGCTCGGTAATCCTCTACCGTAGTCTGTCCACCTTTCGGAACTAATACCACGACAGCAGTCCTTTGCTGCTCACCCATTTCCCCATCATCCTTCATTACATTGAATAACCTAACTAAAAATCCTCTCAATACTTCCCAATTCCTAACGTAAAAATCATTAGGCAACCCATCTACACCTGGCGCCTTACCTAAACTTGCACCAGACAAAGCGTGCGAAATCTCACTTTCCGTGATCGGACCTTCTAATGTTACCCTATCTATACCATCAATCTCACATTGCACAAAACCTCCCATTTCCTTTAAAGCCTCATCTCGAATACCTCCGTTTTGTGCATATGACCTAAACCATGCATCTAGATATCCACTCATACCCTCTGTCGTCACTAATACCTGCCCCTCTCTATACCCTTCCATCCCCACATGAACAGTTAATCCCATCATCTCCGTCGCCACTCTTCTCTTACGCTGTCGCCTCAACACGCATGCCGAAGGCCTGTCACCCCATAACACCTCTTCCAGCCCACCCAAAACTCGCGCGCCATCAAATCTTTCATTTTGCAAATCCCTGATACGCTCCTTTAATCCCTCAATATCGTCCACCGGATAACTAGCACTCCCACGCTCGTAGCAAGCTCTCAACTGCCCCTCAAGATAAGATTGGTACCCATACTTCAACCTGGTATATTCCCTCCCACTACGAATATAAAATTCCTTAATACGAGATTTCGCCACAGAGTCCCACCAACTAACCAGTTCACTATTCCCAGGCGCCTCCGCCACCAACTCCTCCCACAATTGAACAAATGACTGTCGAGACTCTTCTTCCTGCAACAACTTTACATTCAACTTCCAAAACCCCTTACACCTTCTTGGCAACCCCTCCCAACCTATATCCACCAAAACACCCCTGTGATCAGAAAATACTACGTCCATTACCCTCACACTATGTATTACGACTGTCCTGGGCACGTATAATCGATCGAGCCTAGCCGCATACCCACGCTTAATAAATGTGTGCTCCACCACCTCACCTCCCCCAACATCTGTCAATCCTACCCCGGATAACAATTCTCCCAATATTCTCAAACAATGCCCTGCCCCCCTCGGTTCAACATCCTTACTCCTTATCACACAGTTCCAGTCACCTCCTATCACAGCAACCCCCGGCAATCCACGCAAATAATATACCAGAACGTCCCTCACGAATTTATTCTTTATCCTTACATCTCCCTCTGCTGGGCCATACACACACACCAACGTCATCTGTACCTGACCCCATAACCCATCCACACGAATCACCCTCCCCTCTCCCCCCTCACTATGCCTGACAACCAACGGGCTAGTTTCTTTCACCAAAATGGCCACACCTCCTTTCAATCTGACTGCATGCTCAACATACACATTATATCCATCCACCTTCAACTCATAACCCGGTCTATAATTGTGTTCCTGCAAGAACACAACGTCAACATCATGACGCACCAAATATTCCCTAAACCACTCACACTTTCTCTGAGACCTCAAGCCATTGATGTTCAATGTCAGGCACTTAAAACCGACAAAGGGGGTTTCCCTCTTGACACTATCGACTTATCACCTGATCGTTTCATTGCACCCTTTTCCCTCCCCCCCTTTCTGGCCACCCTTACCCAACCCCTGCCCCTGGGCGCCACTTGAACCTCTCCGCATGGCTTCCGCCCATGTTTTCTTCCCAGGCCGTTGTGCGGGCGTAAGCACGTCGTCGGAATCAGAAAGCACTGCTGCGCGCTTTCGCGTCGTACCCTCGACCTGCATCAAGTCATCCAGCGCAGTGCCATGATGAACCTCCACCTCCACAGTTCTCACCAACTGGGCATCCTTACGACACACTTCAGGCCGAGCTGGCATCACCACGCCCTCCTCAACTGCAGACCCATGATCCAGGTCTGTACCAACATCCTGACAAGGACGCTAATTACCCAAAATGTTCCCAAACGTTGACACTATCGACGTTTCCGCGTCGCTACCATTCGCTTCCGCGATGACCTCATCCAGCACTTGTACAACGTCCAGGGAAGTGATGTCGTCCCCCCGCGTAGCCCCTGCCATCTCCTTTTCTTCGGCCCTCTCAACCTCCTCATTCCATGTCAAACTCTGCTGAGGCAGAGTCGAAAACGGCTGATCTTGGTCCTCTCTCCTTTCCTCCACATCTCGTCGTTGCTGCTGGTCCTTATCACCACGTCTTCTTTCACATTGCGCAGCCAGGTGATCATACGACCCGCACAAACAGCAAGTGCGTCGCTGCCCAGCGTATGTCACAAAAACCTGAGTCCTGAAATCTTCCATCACCACGTACGATGGAATTGGATGTCTGAGCGTCATCTTGACAGAGAATGTACCCTCAGGTATCCCCATATACGGGCCAGCTGACCACCTTCCTGCAGTGATCGTATGTATTGTGCCGTATTTACACATAGTGAACCGGATGTCAGATGCATCCGCCTCGAACGGCACATTCCTGATCTTAACCCATGTGTAATAGCTGGACACATCATGCAGCCTCACCGTCACAGCATGATTAACTGGTATGGCCACTTCTTGAAACTTATTCACCACTGCCTCATACACATTCGCCGAACTAAATTTTACAAAAATCCTCTTCGTACCGTTCAGTGCAAGTCCACAAATCTCCTCATTGGCTATTCCGTAGGTATCTCTGATGATTGCAGGCAGAAGCAACTCCATTGATGGCCCCGTTACAGCTCCACTGGTTAATTCAATGCAGACAGTATTTACCCTGCGCCGGCTAGCCTGCGCCATGTTTGTGAAAATAATACTGCCACCAGACAACTCCAGGGGGCAGCAGCAGCACACGTCCTCTCCACTCAAGGGTTGAGAGACCGCCCAGGTGAGCCTACTGGTAAACACTAAAGTAGCCTATGACTTGAGTCAGATAAACAAAAGGAGTACAAAACTTAGCATAAATATATTGTGTCTGGATGGCATGTTTGTCACCCATGCCGCTCTCCAGCGTGACTACCCACGATCACACACCTACGCTATACCACCATCCTGGAAAATACACGGCAGGACTTCCTTACATTTGCAGTGCCCACAAATGTATAACATTATTTATAAAATTATGGATTACAATTACGACAATTTATAAAATTATGGTAAACTTCTCCACTATACATATTACCATGCAATGCAGAACCCTGGATAACACTCCCCACCCCTAGACCACAGGTCTCACTCTGCTAGCAGAATCCACTCGGACACCGCTAGTCAAAAGGAAAAAAGAAAATAAAACTTACCCTAAAGTCCGAGGCAACGGGATAAACATTTCAACAGGTGGAGTACACCCAAACAACCAATGACTACTGCTAATTCGAGGACATGAGAAAGTCGTTTACCACAAAAGTGTTCAAGTTTTATGCCAAATGAGCCCACAGTCACGTTTTTAAGATATTACGAGAACGATGTTAGGAAATTACACCATCACAACAGAGTGCTGGCCAAGCACTGCCCTTGATGCATTTTACCTAAATATATCTTTCAGTCTTATACACTAATGAGTTATCTTACTATATAAGTAACTCTGAGAAATACCATTTAGTGAAATAACTCAAGTGTTCAGTGTCACACATATCATTTCCTCATACATACATACATACATATATATAGATACATATATATATATATATATATATATATATATATATATATATATATATATATATATATATATATATATATATATATATATATATATATATATATATATATATATATATATATATATATATATATATATATATATATATATATATTATATGCAAACTATATAGCAATGAAATCATGAAACCAGTGATTTGAAATCATTTACCAAACTGCGGCAAGCCAGGACTGCCGCAGTTTGGTAAATGATTTAAAATCAGTCCTGGCCTGCCGCAGTTTGGTGAATGATATATGCAAAACAGAAACACACAAACCAGGTAATCCAGTCAGACCAATTATTAGCTCTATAGGTTCAGTTTCATACAAAATTATTTAAATGGCTTGTCGACATTTTGAGCCCTATTGTTGGAAAAATTTCTAACTTTAAATTTGATGTTAAAAACAACATAGATTTAGTTGATAAATTAGGCTCCTTGACTGACTTTAAATGATTTTAACATGATTAGTTTTGATGTTACTTCCTTGTTCCTGTTGATGATTTATTAAGTTTCTTATCTGAAGAACTTGTTAATTATAATTTACCATTGCCAGTTCCTGCTATCATTAAACTTACTAAACTTTACACTGTTGATGTAAAATTTGAATTTAATGATAAGTTTTACACTCAGAAGTTTGGTATGGCAATGGGAAATCCTCTTTCACCTGTTCTTAGTAACCTATACATGGAATTTTTTGAAACAAGATTGCTTAACACAATCCTCCCTAATAAAGCAAAATGGTTCAGATATCTTGATGATATTATGAGCCATATTCCTAAGAATGTTGATATAAATCATTTCCTTGTTAAATTAAAAAGCTTAGCCCATTCTATAAACTTTACTGTTGAGTTTGGGGAAATAAACTCATCGCCTTTTCTAGATGTTTTAATTGTTAAAGGTAATAATGACTTCAAATTTAAAATTTACAGAAAACCTACAAATAACTGACACATTCGTCTCTCAACCCTTGAGTAGAGAGGACGTGTGCTGCTGCTACCCCCTGGTGTTGGCTGGGTGCAGTAATATTTTCACAACAAGGCGCAGGCATGTCGCCGGAGGGTTAATACAGTCTGTATTGAATTAACCAGTGGAGCTATCACGGGGCCGTCTATGGAGTTACTTCTACCAGCAATCATTAGAGACACCTACGGCGTAGCTACTGAAGAGATTTGTGGACTTGCCTTGAATGGCACGAAGAGGATATTTCTTAAATTCAATTCGGCGAGTATGTATGAGGCAGTGGTGAACAAGTTTCAGGAAGTGGCCATACCTGTAAATCATGCTGTCACGGTGAGGATGCATGATGTATCAAGTTACTTCACATGGGTGAAGATCAGGAATGTGCCATTCGAGGCAGATGCATCTGACATAAGGTTTGCCATGAGTAAATATGGGACGGTACACACGGTCACTGCAGGAAGGTGGTCAGCTGGTACGTATATGAGGATACCTGAGGGTACGTACTCTGCAAAGATGACGATACGACATCCTATACCGTCGTATGTGGTGATGGACGATTTCAGAACTCAGGTATTTGTGACATATGCAGGGCAACGACGCACTTGTCGTTTGTGCGGGTCGTATGAACACCTGGCAGCGCAATGTGGTAGAGGACGTGGAGACAACGACCTGCAACAACGAAGAAACGTAGAGGAGAGGAGAGTGGATCAAGAACAGCCTTTTTCGACACTGTCTCCGCAGAGTGCGTCATTTTTTTTTATATATTATTTAGAACAATACAATACAAAAGATAGATAAGACAATAACAGTTCTTACACAGAATAAATCATTAACAACCACACAAACATGAACTTTGAGATAACACAAATATCCCTCCTCACCCATACATGAAAACCCCTACACCTATTTATTTATTTATTTATTTATTTATTTATTTAAAAATTTGTGCACACATACAGAGGTACAAAAAATACAGAAAAGAGCAGTATGCCAAAGCCACTTATACTATGCATAGCATTACGGGCTGGCTTAAAATTAACTTAAGATGAACTAAGCAATGATGACATCAGTGATAAAACTTTAATGTAAACAGATTACTATAAAGCACAAGTGAGTATTACAAAGACAGGTCATATGGTTGTATGCATTGTTGTACATTCAGTAGAATGGAGTATTCTGTTAGGTAGTGTATTTAAAAAATAATAAAGTTAGATTGGGTTTTAGGTTTAACATTTATGTGATATAATTGTGAGAAACATTTAAGATATACAATTTATAAGGTTCAGTTATTCAGTATTTATTTGGTTTTGGGTGAGTAAGTGATCTTTGAGAAGAGACTTGAATTTATAAACAGGTAGTGTTTCTTTTATATTTACAGGTAATGAGTTCCAGATTTTAGGGCCTTTTATGTGCATTGAGTTTTTGCATAGTGTGAGATGGACACGAGGAACATCAAAGAGTGATCTGTGTCTTGTGTTATGGTCATGTGTTCTGTTGAGGTTGGCAAGGAGATGTTTGAGGGGAGGGTTAATATCAGAGTTAAGTGTTCTATGTATGTAATAGGTGCAGTAATAAGTATGAATGTTTTGTATGGTGAATAGGTTTAGTGTATTGAATATTGGTGGAGTGTGCTGCCTATAGTGAGAATTTGTTATCATTCTAACTGCAGCCTTTTGTTGGGTAATTAGTGGTCTGAGATGGTTACTTGTTGTTGAACCCCATGCACAAATTCCATAGGTGAGATAGGGGTAAATAAGAGAGTGATATAGGGCCAGGAGGGCTGACTGTGGAGCATAGTACCGTATCTTCGATAGTATGCCTACAGTCTTGGAAATTTTCTTAGAAATTTGTTGTATATGTGTATGAAATTTGAGTCTATTATCAAGGTGGATTCCTAAGAATTTTCCCTCTGTTAGCTTTGTGATAGGTGATCCGTTTATCATTATGTTAAGAGGGACATCTGTAGCTCTGTTACCAAACTGAATGAAGTAGGTTTTGTCAATGTTTAGTGTAAGTTTGTTAGTCCTCATCCAGGTAGATATTTTCTGTAATTCTGTATTTACAGTATTGGCTAGCGTGACTGGGCTCGGGTGGGAAAAGACGTATGTAGTGTCATCTGCAAATAGTGTGGGTTTGAGTAATTGCGAAGCATTTGGTAGGTCATTTATGTATAGGAGAAAGAGAAGAGGGCCAAGGACACTTCCCTGTGGGACACCAACTGTAATTGGTTGTGCAGAAGAGTTTGCCCCATTTGCATACACATATTGGCTTCTGTTGCTGAGGTATGACTTGAGGTAGTTGAGGGAGTGCCCTCTTATACCATAGTGTGACAATTTTACGTGGAGCAAGTCATGGTTAACTGTATCAAAAGCTTTACGTAAGTCAATGAAGATCCCCAGTGGGACTTCTTTTTTCTCTATTGCAGTGTATATATGTTCTAGCATGTGTATAATAGCATCATTAGTATTTTTATTTGGCCTGAATCCAAATTGGCAGGGGTTGAGTATGTTTTGGGAGATAAGGTAGGAGTAGATTCGTTTATGAATTAATTTTTCGAAGATTTTTGAGAGAGGGTGTAAGTTGGATATTGGCCTATAGTTATTCAACTCTGTTTGGTCTCCTCCTTTGTGGATCGGGGTGACCCTTGCTATTTTGAGTACCGTGGGGAAGGTGGAGGATTCAATGGATTTGTTAAAGAGTGTTGCAATGATTGGTGATAGCACTTGTGACACTTTTTTGTATATAAAGGGTGGTAAGGTATTTAAATCTCCTGCCTTGTTTTTTAGCGTGTTGATAATAAGGGAGACTTCGTATGTTTTAGTCGGACCTATGATAACCAATAAACGAACAGTTCCAAAATGCATTATTATATGATTAACAAAACACACCAACGATATGCATATATTGTCACTTTGTAAATTATAAAGTAGGACACCTTATACGTTAAATACAATTAACGTAATTTAGTGAGAATAAGGTAAAAACAATATGTTCATCAAACACAGAATATATTAATAAACAAGGATCCAACACACTGACACCTCTTCAAGCATCTAAAAACATGCATATGAATAACATACATAAAACAATGTCCCACTGCAAAGTCAAACACATATATTAAGTATACTCGTCACAAACCATGAATACACATCATACGCCCAAGTTCATACACATTCACCCGTTACATACCAGGAGGCGACCCCGTTTCCACCCCTGACAGCCCATCAACATAACACATTGTACCATCCCTACCCTGCCCCACCCACCTAATTTACAAATTTAACAAAACCTCTAATGTAAGGTCTCTATATCCCTCAGAGAATGCCCTCTCCCACCTCCTCCCATAAAGTTCTCTATTACGGCACAACGTTTTATAAACCGTAACAGCCAATACCCTCCTCTTCACCTCACTTACCCCTTTCCCCCTCATTCCCCACATTATGTAAACATAATCGACCATGATGTACCCCACAGCCCTAATAATACTTTCATCCATACCCCCCACATCAAGACTCAATGCCTGCAGAACAGAAAAGTATTGACCACTTATCCTATGCAACACCCTGCTCAACCAACCCCTGATGCTCCCCAACCCCTCACAAAAATACACTACATGGAATGCAGAATCCTCCCCGCCACATATTCCACATACCCCTTCCCCTCAACCACCCGTCTAGCTCATAAGACCACTCCCGATGGTAAAATCCCATGCAAAATCCGATACATCACCTCACGTCCACGGGGTTGTAATCTTAACCTACCAAACCTTCTCCATATACATCCCCAGTCATACATGGGGAAAATCCCCTCCACCGGAGCCACAACCCTTTCCACTGACATCCTACACAGCCTACTTATTTTTACCTTACCCAGATCCCTAACCATCACCACTGCCCTCAAAATAGTTTCACACTCCCTCAACTCCGTCCCAGAAAACATGCATTTCAATTAATTGTGGACCTTAACCAACCCCCCCCCACTCACACCCTCCCTCAACACCTCCCTTTTAATGAAGATACATTTGACCCTCCTCTTTAAGTTCATTAAACCCAACCCTCCCTGACGCACAGGTAACATTACTACATCCCTTTTAAGCCAATCACAACCTGAACCCCACAAAAATTTAAAAACCCCTCTAAGTATAGTTGCAATTGCCGTCCCCGTTAGAGGGAACACGGCAGCCACATGCCAAACCTTGCTATACAATAAAACGTTAATTACAATGGCATGCTGCACAAGGGTCAAATGATAAGGCCGCAATGCTCCCAATCGACCCAGTATCCTTTCTACCAACCTGACCGAATTATTAACACGTGCAACCTCAAGATCATCTGCATAGATTAGACCACAAATTTTTAATGACATCACCCGCTTCTTTACGACTGCACTACCCCACTCAACCCTCTCCCCCCAAGTTCCTAACCCCATAACCATGGACTTCTCCGAATTTACCCTCATACTAGTTGCACATGCAAACGTGTCGACCAATCCATCTAAGGCGTTTATGGACATCCCCTCCCTAACCAAAACAGTGGTATCATCTACATACCCTATGAGAACAGGCCAAACGCCCCCTGTACCCCCCCAACCCCTCCACTAATGCCCATATGGCGCTCCACCATTCTATAAAAGGGGTCCTGTATGCATGCAACTAAAAGCTGTGACATAGGACACCCCTGTCTAAGACCTCTGCCCATTGCAATCCTCCCCCCTAATCTTCCATTAATCTGTACTCTCACCATTGCCCCTCTATATAACGCCTCTACCCATCCCACTATTTCTTCCCCATAGCCCTGTTTCCTAAGGATAGCTCTCAACGCCTCTCGCTCCACCCTATCATAAGCTCCTTGCCAGTCTAGTGCAACCAAACCCCCCCCTTCCCCCCCTTTTCCTTCCACGAAATCCCTTAAAAAACCATGCCCCACCCCCATTGACCTACCTGGCAACCCAAACTGGGTTTCCGATACAACCCTCCCTACAACACACTTAATCCTATTTCCTAAAATTTTCGCAAATAACTTATAATCCGCGCATAACAACGATATTGTCCTATAGTCCCTGAGCGAACGCTGTTCCTTACCCTTCGGTACCAAAACAACTACAGCTGTTGCCTGTCTTTCACCCAACCTGCCCCTTACCTTCATCAAGTTTAGTAACCTCACCAAAAAACCCTTTATTAACTCCCAATGCTGTTGATAAAACTCCGCCGGCAGTCCATTGATTCCCGGTCCTTTGCCCTTTCGCATGGCACTCAAAGCTCTCCATATTTCCCCCTCAGTTATGTCCCCCCCCAAAGCTTCCCCATCACTGTGTCCTAACCTACATGGCACACTTCCACACACCCTTTCTAAATCCCCTAATCCTACCCCTTCCTCCCGCCAATACTTTTCATACCACTTATCCGCAAACAACCCCATCCCATCCGTAGTGTGGATAACCTGACCCGCCCTATACCCTCCCACCGACTCAAGAACCTCCAAACATGGAATAGCTGTTGCCTGCTGACGTTGTTTTTGTCTGCGCAACACACACGAGGACGGCCTATCTCCCCATAACACCTCCTCCACCCCCGCCATTACTCTCACCGCTTGGAACCGCTCGTCCTGGATTTCCCGCAACCTCTCTTTAAGTATCATATTGTTGTCCATCGGATAGATACCCTCTACTGCTCCTTTTACATAACAACCCCGTAACCTGTCCTCCAAATAATTAAGCAACCCAAATTTAAAAGAATTAATCCTTTTCCCCTCCCTCACATAATAATGCCGAATCCGGTCCTTAGCCACACCATCCCACCACGTCACCACGTCCTCCACACCTTGTACCTCCTCAGTTAATCTCTCCCACAGCTCTGTAAAACCCCCCAACCCCTCCTCATCTTCCAAAAGACTCGTATTTAATTTCCAATATCCCCTAGAGATACTAGCTAGGGAATCCCACTCTACTTCTGCTACAACCGCCCTATGATCCGAAAAAGCTAGTTCAATAGTACGGACAGACTTTGACAATACCTTATGAGATATATACAGCCTGTCTAACCTAGCTGCATAACCTCGCCGCACGAAAGTATGCTCCACCTCCCACGCTCCCCCACCTACCACATCCCTCAACTGAACGTCCACCAAAAGATTGCGTAATGCTGTCAACATATGCCCCGCCCCTCGTGGTTCCACATCCGCTCTCCTGATCACACAATTCCAGTCCCCACCAACGATGGCCACTGCAGGTAAACCACGGAAAGCAAAAACTAGATCATCACACACAAAATCCCTCTTTACTTTCATATCATTTTCAGCTGGTGCATACACACTTACAAAGGTTACCCTCTGCCCCATCCACCACCCATCCACACGCAACACCCTCCCCCCCCTCCCCCTCACTTCTTTGCAACACAAACGGGCTCGCCTCCTTTATCAATAAACCCACACCACCTTTCAAACGTGCCGATGGCAGAGTCAACACCTTATACCCTGCCACCTCGAGCACTCTACCCTCCCTGAAATTATGCTCCTGTAGAAAGACTACATCCACTCTGTATCGACGTAAGAGCATACGAAAGCATTCCCTCTTCACACCAGTACACAGTCCATTCACATTCACAGTCATGCACTTAAGGCCTTTCTAAAGCTTCCAACCCTTTCTCCTCTCAACCTTCCCAGGGCCTCCTGCCCCAGGGTCAACATGTGGTTTGTCACCATCCACCCCCCCCCTTTTCCGATGCCTCTTATCCTGGCTGTCTCGAGAATATACATCCTTCCTCCCAGACCTCTGCGCGGGCGTCAGGACATCATCTGAGTCTGACGCAGCCGCCCTCTTCCTCGTGACACCCTCTACCGCCATACTTTCTTCCGAAGATTCCTCACAGTGGACATCAACCTCTACTGTGACCTGTCGCGCAGAGCACGGTGACTCCTCTCTGTGCCTGCAGTTGTCCTCCTTCCTTCTCGTGTTTGTCCCGCCACACTCTCCTTTCAACTCAGGCACCATTTCACGGACCAAGCCATTATCCTCGCCCGAAGAAGGTAAAGTTTTCAATACCTCGTCGAGCTTCTCTTCCAGCTCCCGCACCTCCTGCTGAATTAGCACGTCCTCCCCAGTCACCGGCAAAGTGGCCATTTTTGGCTCCACACAACTCGTGCCTCGCCCATCATGCACCACAAGAGACTCTTCTACAATTTCACTCCACAGACGGCCATCTCCTCGTTTTCCTTTGGAATTCTCCTCAACGACATCCACACCTGTAACTGGTGCTCCACCTGTTTGCGCCGGCGCCCTCCACTGCCTCCCACACGTCGCCGCCATATGATCATACTCCCCACACAACCTGCATGTTCGTCGCTGCCCAGCATACGCCACTAGAATTTGGGTCCTAAACTCCGGCATCACGACGTATGACGGGATCGGGTGCCTCAGTGTCATTTTGAGGGAGAATGTACCCTCCGGACGTCCCATGTACGCACCTGCCGCCCACTTGCCTTGGGTTGCCAGATGCACGGTACCATAAGCTGCAAACACCTTTCGTAAGTCCTCCTCGTCAGCCTCGAAGGGGACATTTCGCAACTTCACCCACGTATAGTGGCGAGAGACGTCTATGAGTCGCACTTTGACAGCTGGAGTTACATCAATACTCACATGCTCAAATTTCGTCACTAACGACTCGTACACAGCCGTCGAATTTAACTTGACAAATAGACGATAGGCCCCATTCAGGGCCACACCATAAACTTCATCATCCTGTACTCCGTACATTTCCCTGATGATTGTCGGAAGTAACACCTGCGCCGTAGAGGGGGAAATCGCCCCACGAAGCAGCTCAACGCCGACAGTGTTCACCCTACGTCGGATACTCAGCGCCATATTGTTGCTATGAGAGCTCTCCTGACAAACAGCAGAGGGGTGCCAAGCACAACCGCGCTCCACCGCAGTCAGGCAGCTAATGGTCATTGAGTAAGGAGGTTGAGAGGGCAGAGAAGATGGCAGGTGCTACGAGTGGGGGGCACTCCCCTTCCTTAGGCGTGGTTCAGGCATTGGAGATCGTCGCGGAAGTGAATGATAGCAAGGAGGAAGCATCGATAAGGATGACGCTTGTGGACATTTTGGGCACGGGGCCTTATCAGGAAGAAGGCACGGTCCTGGATCTTGAGACTACTATAGAGGACGGAGGGGCAATGGTAGTTCGTCCTAAGGTGTGTGACAAGGCTGTCTTGTCGGAGAATATGGTGGAGGTTGAGGTTCATCGTGGTGATGAGCTTGATGACGAGATGCAGGTTGACGGTACGACGTGAAAGCGCGCAGCAGCGCTTTACGATTCAGATGAAGTGCTTACGCCCGCACAACGTTCAGGGAAGAAAACATGGGCGGATGTCACGCAGAGAGGTTCAAAAGACACTCAGGAACAGGGATAGAGTAAGAGTGCACAAAAAGGAGGGGGGAGGGATAAGAGTGCAATGAGGCGATCAGGTGACAAAAAGGTTGTGTCAAGAGGGAAACCTTTGTCGGTTTTAAGTGCTTGACATTGAACATCAATGGTTTGAGGTCGCAGAGAAAGTGTGAGTGGTTTAGGGAGTTTTTGGAGCGTCATGGTGTTGACGTTGTGTTCTTGCAGGAGCATAATTATAGACATGGTTATGAGTTAAAGGTGGAGGGATATAAGGTGTATGTTGAGCATGCAGTCAGATTGAAAGGCAGTGTGGCTATATTGGTAAAGGAAACTAGCCCGTTGGTTGTCAGGCATTGTGAAGGGGGGGAGGGGAGGGTGATACATGTGGATGGATTATGGGGTCAGGTACAGATGACGTTGGTGTGTGTGTATGGCCCGGCAGAGGGTGAAGTATGCGTTAAGAATAAATTTGTGAGGGACGTGCTGGTTTACTACTTGCCTGGATTGCCAGGGGTAGCCGTGATAGGAGGTGATTGGAACTGTGTGATAAGGCGTAAGGATGTGGAACCGAGGGGGGCAGGGCATTGTATGGGAATATTGGGAGAATTGTTATCAGGGGTGGGTTTGATCGATATCTGTGGGGGGGGGAGGTAGAGCATACATTTATTAGGCGTGGGTATGCTGCTAGGCTCGATCGTTTGTACGTCCCCAGAAGGGTAGTAATACATAGGGTGAGGGTGTTGGATGTGGTACTTTCTGATCATAGGGGTGTTTTGGTGGATTTTGGTTGGGAGGGGTTGCCACGAAGGGGTAGGGGGTATTGGAAGTTAAATGTAAAGTTGTTGCATGAAGAAGAATATAGACAGTCATTTAAACAGTTTTGGGAGGGGTTGGAGGCAGAAGCACCTGGGAATGGTGATCTGGTTAGATGGTGGGACTCGGTGGCGAAATCAGGTATTAAGGATTTTTATGTACGTAGTGGGGGGAATATAATAGGTTAAAGTATATATACATGTTTGTACATGTATGTGTAGTGTGACCTAAGTGTGATTAGAAGTAGCAAGACGTACCTGAAACCTTGCATGTTTATGAGACAGACAAATGGACACTAGCAATCCTACCATCATGTAAAACAATTACAGGCTTTCGTTTTACACTAACTTGGCAGGATGTGTATATATATATATATATATATATATATATATATATATATATATATATATATATATATATATATATATATATATATATATATATATATATATATATATATATATATATATGTCGTGCCGAATATGTAAAACTGGTCAATTAGCAAGAACTCATTTAAAATTAAGTCCTTTCTGAAATTTTCTCTTATACGTTTAAAGATATATTTTTTTCATTAATGTTGATGTAAAAATTTATAATTTTGCACCAAAAGAATCTTAGAAAACTTACCTAACCTTATTATAACAAGAACAATTTATTTTAGCCTAACCCAACTAAATATATTTTAGATTTGTTTACAATAATTTAATACTAAACAAACACAGTGAAATATATTTTTTTCGTTAGGTTCAGAATGATTTTGGCGAAATTATTGCATACACAAATTTTCGCTTGTCCTATATGGCAAGATGAGCGTTGCTATTTAAGCCAAGATCGCAAGTTCTGCCTATTCGGCACGACATATATATATATATATATATAGATATATATATATAAATATATATATATATATATATATATATATATATATATATATATATATATATATATATATATACATATATATATATACATATATACATATATATATATACATATATACATATATATATATATACATATATACATATATATATATATATATGTCGTGCCGAATAGGCAGAACTTGCGATTTTGGCTTAAATAGCAACGCTCATCTTGCCATATAGGACAAGTGAAAATTTGTGTATGCAATAATTTCGCCAAAATCATTCTGAACCTAACGAAAAAAATATATTTCACTGTGTTTGTTTAGTATTAAATTATTGTAAACAAATCTAAAATATATATAGTTGGGTTAGGCTAAAATAAATTGTTCTTGTTATAATAAGGTTAGGTAAGTTTTCTAAGATTCTTTTGGTGCAAAATTAAAAATTTTTACATTAACATTAATGAAAAAAATATATCTTTAAACGTATAAGAGAAAATTTTAGAAAGGACTTAATTTTAAATGAGTTCTTGCTAATTGACCAGTTTTACATATTCGGCACGACATATATATATATATATATATATATATATATATATATATATATATATATATATATATATATATATATATATATATATATATATATATATATATATATATATATATATATATATATATATATATATATATGTATATATATATATATATATATATATATATATATATTTATATATATTATACATAAATATATATATATATATATATATATATATATATATATATATATATATATATATATATATATATATGCATATATGCAAAACAACCACTCTGAAAGAATAGAGAAATTCCAAGCGCTTTCGTGACTACTCACATTATCAAGGAACTATGAAAGTAAAGCATCCAAGGAAGCTATATAAGGGGTCTGGCCAGCACCTCACAATCAGATCCCACAACGGTTAAACACCTGACGCGCGCCGACAGAACTTGGATAGGTCCTTTGCACAACTCACCCACAAACTATTCTACCCAAGAAAATTTAAAAATTATTTGTCCAGTGTATTATTAAATTCTTCCCAAATTCTATTAATTATAAATGGATCTAATTTATATAAACCAAAGGAAATATTCATATTATTGTCAAAACTGCTTTTTATGAAACAAGATTCAATTATATAGCCTGTTTGATCATATTTGCGCTGGATACTACTCTTCTCAACTTGAAAATTACTGATGGTTAAAATC
>NW_027197410.1:32500-62141 GCF_038502225.1 Cherax quadricarinatus
TGTAAAAACTTCTCATATGCTAACTTTTTCTCCCTTACTACTCTCTTTACATCATCATTCCACCAATCGCTCCTCTTCCCTCCTGCACCCACTTTCCTGTAACCACAAACTTCTGCTGAACACTCTAACACTACATTTTTAAACCTACCCCATACCTCTTCGACCCCATTGCCTATGCTCTCATTAGCCCATCTATCCTCCAATAGCTGTTTATATCTTACCCTAACTGCCTCCTCTTTTAGTTTATAAACCTTCACCTCTCTCTTCCCTGATGCTTCTATTCTCCTTGTATCCCATCTACCTTTTACTCTCAGTGTAGCTACAACTAGAAAGTGATCTGATATATCTGTGGCCCCTCTATAAACATGTACATCCTGAAGTCTACTCAACAGTCTTTTATCTACCAATACATAATCCAACAAACTACTGTCATTTCGCCCTACATCATATCTTGTATACTTATTTATCCTCTTTTTCTTAAAATATGTATTACCTATAACTAAACCCCTTTCTATACAAAGTTCAATCAAAGGGCTCCCATTATCATTTACACCTGGCACCCCAAACTTACCTACCACACCCTCTCTAAAAGTTTCTCCTACTTTAGCATTCAGGTCCCCTACCACAATTACTCTCTCACTTGGTTCAAAGGCTCCTATACATTCACTTAACATCTCCCAAAATCTCTCTCTCTCCTCTGCATTCCTCTCTTCTCCAGGTGCATACACGCTTATTATGACCCACTTCTCGCATCCAACCTTTACTTTAATCCACATAATTCTTGAATTTACACATTCATATTCTCTTTTCTCCTTCCATAACTGATCATTTAACATTACTGCTACCCCTTCCTTTGCTCTAACTCTCTCAGATACTCCAGATTTAATCCCATTTATTTCCCCCCACTGAAACTCTCCTACCCCCTTCAGCTTTGTTTCGCTTAGGGCCAGGACATCCAACTTCTTTTCATTCATAACATCAGCAATCATCTGTTTCTTGTCATCCGCACTACATCCACGCACATTTAAGCATCCCAGTTTTATAAAGTTTTTCTTCTTCTCTTTTTTAGTAAATGTCTACAGGAGAAGGGGTTACTAGCCCATTGCTCCCGGCATTTTAGTCGCCTCATACGACACGCATGGCTTACGGAGGAAAGATTCTTTTCCACTTCCCCAACTGGCCGATTCCCACCAAGGCAGGGTGGCCCGAAAAAGAAAAACTTTCACCATCATTCACTCCATCACTGTCTTGCCAGAAGGGTGCTTTACACTACAGTTTTTAAACTGCAACATTAACACCCCTCCTTCAGAGTGCAGGCACTGTACTTCCCATCTCCAGGACTCAAGTCCGGCCTGCCGGTTTCCCTGAACCCCTTCATAAATGTTACTTTGCTCACACTCCAACAGCACGTCAAGTATTAAAAACCATTTGTCTCCATTCACTCCTATCAAACACGCTCACGCATGCCTGCTGGAAGTCCAAGCCCCTCGCACACAAAACCTCCTTTACCCCCTCCCTCCAACCTTTCCTAGGCCGACCCCTACCCCGCCTTCCTTCCACTACAGACTGATACACTCTTGAAGTCATTCTGTTTCGCTCCATTCTCTCTACATGTCCGAACCACCTCAACAACCCTTCCTCAGCCCTCTGGACAACAGTTTTGGTAATCCCGCACCTCCTCCTAACTTCCAAACTACGAATTCTCT
Organism: Cherax quadricarinatus; assembly: GCF_038502225.1. NCBI lineage: Eukaryota > Metazoa > Arthropoda > Malacostraca > Decapoda > Parastacidae > Cherax > Cherax quadricarinatus. Next base: position 34,207 of record NW_027197410.1, read on the forward strand.
GCATTATATTCACACCACACATTGCCCTCAGACATGACATCTCCACTGCCTCCAGCCTTCTCCTCGCTGCAACATTCATCACCCATGCTTCACACCCATATAAGAGCGTTGGTAAAACTATACTCTCATACATTCCCCTCTTTGCCTCCAAGGACAAAGTTCTTTGTCTCCACAGACTCCTAAGTGCACCACTCACCCTTTTCCCCTCATCAATTCTATGATTCACCTCATCTTTCATAGACCCATCCGCTGACACGTCCACTCCCAAATATCTGAATACATTCACCTCCTCCATACTCTCTCCCTCCAATCTGATATCCAATCTTTCATCACCTAATCTTTTTGTTATCCTCATAACCTTACTCTTTCCTGTATTCACTTTTAATTTTCTTCTTTTGCACACCCTACCAAATTCATCCACCAATCTCTGCAACTTCTCTTCAGAATCTCCCAAGAGCACAGTGTCATCAGCAAAGAGCAACTGTGACAACTCCCACTTTATGTGTGATTCTTTATCTTTTAACTCCACGCCTCTTGCCAAGACCCTCGCATTTACTTCTCTTACAACCCCATCTATAAATATATTAAACAACCACGGTGACATCACACATCCTTGTCTAAGGCCTACTTTTACTGGGAAATAATTTCCCTCTTTCCTACATACTCTAACTTGAGCCTCACTATCCTCGTAAAAACTCTTCACTGCTTTCAGTAACCTACCTCCTACACCATACACCTGCAACATCTGCCACATTGCCCCCCTATCCACCCTGTCATACGCCTTTTCCAAATCCATAAATGCCACAAAGACCTCTTTAGCCTTATCTAAATACTGTTCACTTATATGTTTCACTGTAAACACCTGGTCCACACACCCCCTACCTTTCCTAAAGCCTCCTTGTTCATCTGCTATCCTATTCTCCGTCTTACTCTTAATTCTTTCAATAATAACTCTACCATACACTTTACCAGGTATACTCAACAGACTTATCCCCCTATAATTTTTGCACTCTCTTTTGTCCCCTTTGCCTTTATACAAAGGAACTATGCATGCTCTCTGCCAATCCCTAGGTACCTTACCCTCTTCCATACATTTATTAAATAATTGCACCAACCACTCCAAAACTATATCCCCACCTGCTTTTAACATTTCTATCTTTATCCCATCAATCCCGGCTGCCTTACCCCCTTTCATTTTACCTACTGCCTCACGAACTTCCCCCACACTCACAACTGGCTCTTCCTCACTCCTACAAGATGTTATTCCTCCTTGCCCTATACACGAAATCACAGCTTCCCTATCTTCATCAACATTTAACAATTCCTCAAAATATTCCCTCCATCTTCCCAATACCTCTAACTCTCCATTTAATAACTCTCCTCTCCTATTTTTAACTGACAAATCCATTTGTTCTCTAGGCTTCCTTAACTTGTTAATCTCACTCCAAAACTTTTTCTTATTTTCAACAAAATTTGTTGATAACATCTCACCCACTCTCTCATTTGCTCTCTTTTTACATTGCTTCACCACTCTCTTAACCTCTCTCTTTTTCTCCATATACTCTTCCCTCCTTGCATCACTTCTACTTTGTAAAAACTTCTCATATGCTAACTTTTTCTCCCTTACTACTCTCTTTACATCATCATTCCACCAATCGCTCCTCTTCCCTCCCGCACCCACTTTCCTGTAACCACAAACTTCTGCTGAACACTCTAACACTACATTTTTAAACCTACCCCATACCTCTTCGACCCCATTGCCTATGCTCTCATTAGCCCATCTATCCTCCAATAGCTGTTTATATCTTACCCTAACTGCCTCCTCTTTTAGTTTATAAACCTTCACCTCTCTCTTCCCTGATGCTTCTATTCTCCTTGTATCCCATCTACCTTTTACTCTCAGTGTAGCTACAACTAGAAAGTGATCTGATATATCTGTGGCCCCTCTATAAACATGTACATCCTGAAGTCTACTCAACAGTCTTTTATCTACCAATACATAATCCAACAAACTACTGTCATTTCGCCCTACATCATATCTTGTATACTTATTTATCCTCTTTTTCTTAAAATATGTATTACCTATAACTAAACCCCTTTCTATACAAAGTTCAATCAAAGGGCTCCCATTATCATTTACACCTGGCACCCCAAACTTACCTACCACACCCTCTCTAAAAGTTTCTCCTACTTTAGCATTCAGGTCCCCTACCACAATTACTCTCTCACTTGGTTCAAAGGCTCCTATACATTCACTTAACATCTCCCAAAATCTCTCTCTCTCCTCTACATTCCTCTCTTCTCCAGGTGCATACACGCTTATTATGACCCACTTTTCGCATCCAACCTTTACTTTAATCCACATAATTCTTGAATTTACACATTCATATTCTCTTTTCTCCTTCCATAACTGATCCTTCAACATTACTGCTACCCCTTCCTTTGCTCTAACTCTCTCAGATACTCCAGATTTAATCCCATTTATTTCCCCCCACCGAAACTCCCCTACCCCCTTCAGCTTTGTTTCGCTTAGGGCCAGGACATCCAACTTCTTTTCATTCATAACATCAGCAATCATCTGTTTCTTGTCATCCGCACTACATCCACGCACATTCAAGCATCCCAGTTTTATAAAGTTTTTCTTCTTCTCTTTTTTAGTAAATGTCTACAGGAGAAGGGGTTACTAGCCCATTGCTCCCGGCATTTTAGTCGCCTCATACGACACGCATGGCTTACGGAGGAAAGATTCTTTTCCACTTCCCCATGGACAATAGAAGAAATAAAGAAGAACAAGAGCTATTTAGAAAAAGGAGAAAAACCTAGATGTATGTATATATATATATGCATGTGCGTGTCTGTGAAGTGTGACCAAAGTGTAAGTAGGAGTAGCAAGATATCCCTGTTATCTAGCGTGTTTATGAGACAGAAAAAGAAACCAGGTAGGTTGGTAGACAGCAACCACCCAGGGAGGTACTACCGTCCTGCCAAGTGAGTGTAAAACGAAGCCTGTAATTGTTTTACATGATGGTAGGATTGCTGGTGTCTTTTGTCTGTCTCATAAATATGCAAGATTACAGGTACGTCTTGCTACTTCTACTTACACTTAGGTCATACTAAACATACATGTACATGTTTATTTATACACACTCATCTGTGTTTTCTTTGGCTTTATCTCAGTTCTTGTTGTAATTACTTTTCCTTTTGTATCCATGGGGAAGTGGAATAAGAATCTTTCCCCCGTAAGCCATGCGTGTAGTAAAAGTCAACTAAAATGCCGGGAACAATGGGCTAGTAACCCCTTTTCCTGCAAAAATTGCTAAAAAGAATAATAATAAGAAAATTGTCAAAGTGGGAAGTCTGAATGTGCGTGGATGTTGTGCAAATGATAAGAAAGAGATGATTGTGGATGTTATGAATGAGAAGAAACTGGATGTCCTGTGTGTGTGTGTGTGTGTGTGTGTGTGTGTGTGTGTGTGTGTGTGTGTGTGTGTGTGTGTGTGTGTGTGTGTGTGTGTGTGTGTGTGTGTGTGTGTGTGTGTGTGTGTGTGTGTGTGTGTGTGTGTGTGTGTGTGTGTGTGTGTGTGTGTGTGTGTGTACTCACCTAGTTGTACTCACCTAGTTGAGGTTGCGGGGGTCGAGTCCGAGCTCCTGGCCCCGCCTCTTCACTGATCGCTACTAGGTCACTCTCCCTGAGCCGTGAGCTTTATCATACCTCTGCTTAAAGCTATGTATGGATCCTGCCTCCACTACATCGCTTCCCAAACTATTCCACTTACTGACTACTCTGTGGCTGAAGAAATACTTCCTAACATCCCTGTGATTCATCTGTGTCTTCAGCTTCCAACTGTGTCCCCTTGTTACTGTGTCCAATCTCTGGAACATCCTGTCTTTGTCCACCTTGTCAATTCCTCTCAGTATTTTGTATGTCGTTATCATGTCCCCCCTATCTCTCCTGTCCTCCAGTGTCGTCAGGTTGATTTCCCTTAACCTCTCCTCGTAGGACATACCTCTTAGCTCTGGGACTAGTCTTGTTGCAAACCTTTGCACTTTCTCTAGTTTCTTTACGTGCTTGGCTAGGTGTGGGTTCCAAACTGGTGCCGCATACTCCAATATGGGCCTAACGTACACGGTGTACAGGGTCCTGAATGATTCCTTATTAAGATGTCGGAATGCTGTTCTGAGGTTTGCTAGGCGCCCATATGCTGCAGCAGTTATTTGGTTGATGTGCGCTTCAGGAGATGTGCCTGGTGTTATACTCACCCCAAGATCTTTTTCCTTGAGTGAGGTTTGTAGTCTCTGGCCCCCTAGACTGTACTCCGTCTGCGGTCTTCTTTGCCCTTCCCCAATCTTCATGACTTTGCACTTGGTGGGATTGAACTCCAGGAGCCAATTGCTGGACCAGGTCTGCAGCCTGTCCAGATCCCTTTGTAGTTCTGCCTGGTCTTCGATCGAGTGAATTCTTCTCATCAACTTCACGTCATCTGCAAACAGGGACACCTCAGAGTCTATTCCTTCCGTGTGTGTGTGTGTGTGTGTGTGTGTGTGTGTGTGTGTGTGTGTGTGTGTGTGTGTGTGTGTGTGTGTGTGTGTGTGTGTGTGTGTGTGTGTGTGTGTGTGTGTGTGTGTGTGTGTGTGTGTGTGTGTGTGTGTGTGTGTGTGTGTGTGTGTGTGTGTGTGTGTGTGTGTGTGTGTGTGTGTGTGTGTGTGTGTGTGTGTGTGTGTGTGTGTGTGTGTGTGTGTGTGTGTGTGTGTGTGTTTGTGTTTGTGTGTGTGTGTGTGTGTACTCACCTAATTGTACTCACCTAATTGTGGTTGCAGGGGTCGAGACTCAGCTCCTGGCCCCGCCTCTTCACTGATCGCTACTGGGTCCTCTCTCTCTCTGCTTCCTGAGCTTTGTCATACCTCTTCTTAAAACTATGTATGGTTCCTGCCTCCACTACTTCACTTGCTAGGCTATTCCACTTGCTGACAACTCTATGACTGAAGAAATACTTCCTAACGTCCCTGTGACTCGTCTGAGTCTTCAGCTTCCAGTTGTGACCCCTTGTCCCTGTGTCCCCTCTCTGGAACATCCTATCTCTGTCCACCTTGTCTATTCCCCGCAGTATCTTGTATGTCGTTATCATGTCTCCCCTGACCCTTCTGTCCTCCAGTGTCGTCAGTCCGATTTCCCTTAACCTTTCCTCGTACGACATTCCCTTGAGCTCTGGGACTAGCCTTGTTGCAAACCTTTGTACTTTCTCTAACTTCTTGACGTGCTTGACCAGGTGTGGGTTCCAGACTGGTGCTGCATACTCCAGTATGGGCCTAACATACACAGTGTACAGTGTCTTGAACGATTCCTTATTAAGGTATCGGAACGCTATTCTCAGGTTTGCCAGGCGCCCGTATGCTGCAGCGGTTATTTGGTTGATGTGTGCCTCCGGTGATGTGCTCGGTGTTATGGTCACCCCAAGGTCTTTCTCCCTGAGTGAGGTCTGTAGTCTTTGTCCACCTAGCCTATACTCTGTCTGCGGTCTTCTTTGCCCCTCCCCAATCTTCATGACTTTGCATTTGGCTGGATTGAATTCGAGAAGCCAGTTACTGGACCACATGTCCAGCCTGTCCAGGTCTCTTTGCAGTCCTGCCTCATCCTCGTCCGATTTAATTCTTCTCATCAACTTCACGTCATCTGCGAACAGGGACACTTCAGAGTCTATTCCTTCCATCATGTCGTTCACATATATCAAAAATAGCACTGGTCCTAGAACTGACCCCTGTGGGACCCCGCTCGTAACAGGCGCCCACTGTGATACCTCTTCACGTACCATGACTCGTTGCTGCCTCCCTGTCAGGTATTCCCTTATCCATTGCAGTGCCCTCCCTTTTACATGCGCCTGATCCTCCAGCTTCTGCACTAATCTCTTGTGGGGAACTGTGTCAAAGGCCTTCCTGCAGTCTAGGAAAACGCAATCTACCCACCCCTCTCTCTCGTGTCTTACTTCTGTTACCTTGTCATAAAACTCCAGGAGGTTTGTGATACAAGATTTGCCTTCCATGAACCCATGCTGGTTTTCATTTATAATCTTGTTCCTTTCCAGGTGTTCGACCACTCTCCTCCTGATAATCTTCTCCATGACTTTGCACACAATACATGTCAGAGACACAGGTCTGTAGTTTAGTGCCTCGTTTCTGTTTCCTTTCTTAAATATGGGGACTACATTAGCTGTCTTCCATTTCTCAGGTAGTTGCCCAGTTTCAAGGGATGTGTTGAAGATTGTGGTTAGAGGCACGCACAGCATCTCTGCTCCTTCTCTAAGGACCCATGGGGAGATGTTGTCCGGTCCCATCGCCTTTGAGGTGTCAAGGTCACTTAAGAGCTTCTTCACCTCCTCCTCAGTTGTTCGTATGTCATCCAACACTTGTTGGTATATTCCCTCTTGATGTTCCCTTCTGTGCTGTCTTCCCACAGCCCTTCCTGTCTCTACTGTAAAAACTTCCTTAAATCTCCTGTTCAGCTCCTCACATACCTCCTGATCATTTCTTGTGAGTTCTCCACCTTCTGTCCTTAATCTGATCACCTGGTCTTTGACTGTTGTCTTCCTCCTGATGTGGCTATACAACAGTTTCGGGTCAGTCTTGATTCTCGATGCTATGTCATTTTCATACTGTCGCTGGGCCTCCCTCCTTACCTGTGCATACTCATTCCTGGCTCTGCGACTGATCTCCCTATTTTCGTGTGTTCTCTGCCTTCTGTACTTTTTCCATTCTCTATTGCACTTTGTTTTTGCCTCCTTACACCGTCGGGTAAACCAGGGGCTCGTTCTGGTCTTCCCGTTGTTACTGTTGCCCTTGGGAATAAACCTTTCCACTGCCTCCTTGCATTTTGTTGTTACATATTCCATCATTTCATTTACTGGCTTTCCTGCCAGTTCTCTGTCCCACTGGACCTCCCGCAGGAAGTTCTTCAACCCTATGTAGTCCCCTCTTTTATAGTCAGGCTTTTCCCATTCAACTCCTGTTATTCTCTCCACTTGCAGCTCTACTATGTATTCAAAGCACAGAACCACGTGGTCGCTAGCTCCTAGGGGACTCTCATACTTGATGTCCTCAATGTCTGAGCTGCCCAGGGTGAACACAAGGTCCAATCTTGCTGGTTCATCCTCCCCTCTCACTCTGGTAGTGTCCTTAACATGTTGGTGCATGAGGTTTTCCAGCACCACGTCCAACATCCTGGCTCTCCATGTTTCGGGACCCCCATGTGGCTCCAGGTTTTCCCAGTCAATCTCCCTGTGGTTGAAATCCCCCATAACCAGCAACTTTGCTCTGCTGGAGTGAGCTCTTCTTGCCACCTCAGCAAGTGTGTCCACCATTGCTCTGTTGCTCTCTTCATATTCCTCTCTTGGCCTCCTGCAGTTCTGTGGTGGATTATACATCACTGCAATGACCACTTTGTGTTCCCCAGACTGAAGTGTACCTGCTATGTAGTCTCTTTCTCCCGTCTCATCTATGCCTTCCATTTTCTCGAATTTCCATCTGTTTTTTACGAGCAGAGCAACCCCACCTCCCCCCCTGCCCCTTCTATCTTTCCTCATGATCTGGTATCCTGGTGGGAAGATTGCATCTGTTATTGTCTCCGTGAGTTTTGTTTCTGTAACTGCTATGATGTCTGGGGACTTCTCATTGATTCTTTCTTGCCATTCCTCATGTTTATTCGTTAATCCATCTGCATTTGTGTACCAAACCTTCAACTTCTGTTCTAATACTGTAACTGTGGTGCGGGGGGTGGAAACAGAGGGATCGGTGTGTGATGGTTGGTTTGGATTGTTCAGTTGCCTTGGGGGTGTCGTGGCTGGAGTCCTTCTGCAGGTGTTTCTGGGGGGTGTGCTTGTCCTTCCATTTGATCCTGGGTTATTCTGCTCTCCTTTTTCATTTCCTCCCATTTCTCCTTTCGTTTTTGAACTCTCTCTTTCATCGTCTTCCTTTCGTCCTGTGTTCTGTCTCGATCGAGGTACACACTCCGGAACTCCTGCTTGCCTCTCAGCCGTGCTTTCTCCTGCAGGATCATGGTTCGGGTTGATTCTGCCTTGAAAATTACTTTGAGAGGCCGATTCCTTTTCTTTGTGAACCACCCAATTCTCCGAAAATTTGCCACCTGGGTCATGTCCCCCTCGCCTATCACCTTCATGATATCTTCAATCGCTTTTTTCTCCTCCTGCTTTCTTTCATCATAAGTTTCCCCTTTAGCTTCGTCTAGCCCATAGACAAACACGGATCTCTCCCTTTCCACCTCCCACTGTGACTCCCATTGCATCCTCTGATGTGTTTTAGTTCCTTCCCGTGGAGTGTTCCTTCCTTCAGTCCCTTCCCTAGTTATGGCCCCTATGCTTCTTGGTTTGTCCTTCCTGCTCACCTGTTCCTGGCCCCCACAGGTATCTGGTAAGGTCCTTGCACATGTCCTAGTTCCTTCAATGTCTTCCAACCTCTCATTCTGTCCTAGTGTGCTCCCTGTCTTTGTTTTGGCCCCATGTGGGTTTGACAGGACCTCTGCATACAGTTTAGTTTCCATGCTTCCTTCAGACCTGTTGTCTGTGTTTGATGTAGCCATTGCCGATGCTACTTCTGTAATATCTTTGTCTCTGTGCTGTTTCAGATGTCTCAGCTCCTCTTCTAATCTCTCTATCTTGATTTCTGCTGCTGTGGCCTGTTGCTTCCACCTTCTGCATTCTGCTGCTAACCTCTCTTCCATCTTCCTTTCCAGCTCATCTAGTCTCCTTCCCCAGTCTTCCTCCCTTTTTTTGAGCTCTACCTCCCATTCTTCCCTCCCAGATTCGTCCTTGGAGCCCCTTGTCCTCATCCTGTGTGTGTGTGTGTGTGTGTGTGTGTGTGTGTGTGTGTGTGTGTGTGTGTGTGTGTGTGTGTGTGTGTGTGTGTGTGTGTGTGTGTGTGTGTGTGTGTGTGTGTGTGTGTGTGTTTGTGTGTGTGTGTGTGTGTGTGTGTGTGTGTGTGTGTGTGTGTGTGTGTGTGTGTGTGTGTGTGTGTGTGTGTGTGTGTGTGTGTGTGTTAGGCATGGCAACTGATATGACTTCCACCAAAACACACTAGGGAATTCTGAAACCTCCAACTCCAGCTCAACCTGCACTTCTCCTTTTGGTGGTGCAAGATCCATCTACTCGTCTACCATAATTCGCTGCAAAACAAGAACAGATGAGAGCTCTGTACACTTCATCATATACATTATGCACGAGACAATGCATCAGCAACCCCATTATCAGTTCCCTTCACATAATGAATCACCAGATTAAGAGGTTGGAGAAACAAGACCCACCTAGTTAGTCTCTGATTGTGGTTCCTCATTAAGTGAAGGAAAAGTAAAGGATAGTGGTCACTAAACACCGCTATAGAAGGTATTGATCCTGATACATAAATTGAAAAAATGTTGTACTGCCATCACTAAAGCAAGAGCCTCCTTTTCTATGGTGACATAGTTCCTCTGGTGTCTTTAATGCTTTGCAAAGAACTAGCTGATTGGCAATAATTGTCTTGCTACTTCTTGCAGTAATACAGCACCAATGCCAGTATCACTGGCGTCTATGTGTAGAGAAAATGGTGGTACAAAATTAGGACAAGTCAACACAGGAGCAATAGTAAGCAGAGCTTTTACATGTTCAGCTGCCCTCTGACACTTCATGTCCCACACAAATTTTCACTTGGGACTAATAAGATCTGTGAGCAGTGACATCACCTTTGACAAATTCGGACAGAACTTCCTGTAAAATGTTACCATGCCCACGGCACACATAACTTCCTATCAATTCTGTGGTACAGGGTAATTGTCTATAGCCTCAACCTTGGCATTCATCGAGGCCACTTTTCCCTGGCCAGTTACGTCCTCGAAGGGTTACCTGGGCTTGTCCAAAAACAGTTTTCGCCAAATTAATTGTGAGTCATCAGTAAAACACCTCACTCCAGCTAGGCCATGCATAACTTCCTACATCCTGCATTGAAAATAAGAGAGTGCATTACGAAGCCCAAATGGAAAAACCCTATACTGAAAAAGCCCATCTGGTAGAGATGTCACTGGCATGTGGGGTTAAAGGTATCTGATAATAACCCTTCAACAGGTCTAATTTACTTACATATTTATCTCCCCCACTGCATCAATGACACCATCCGTTCTAGGAAAAGGAAAACAGTCAACCTTATTTATTAAATTAACCTTATGATAGTGGTGCACATCCTCATGGTGCCAACTAGTTTGTGAACCATTAACCAGGGTAATGCACACTTACTCTCACTCGCTACAAATAGGAATTTCACCTCTTTCTCAATACTTGCTTTCTTTTGTGGGTTCATTCTACAAGGCACCGGCCGAATTGGTTCAGCTTCCCCTACATCTATATCATGGTGCTTTAAATTGCTTATCTTAGGGGTATCCCCAAACAAATCCACAAAATTCAAGAGAAGCAGAACCATCTCTGCAACCCTTTCCTTACTAAGGCTTGACTTACATTGTGTAACGTCCTTTAACAATGCCCTGTTACTAAGATGTACACCTGTATTTTCCTGGAATTCAGTGTCCATCCCTGGGTCACCTACTATATTAACATTCACCACACCAGATCTTTGATGGTATTTTCTTATCTGTTTATATGCACATCACGTCCAGACTTCTGCCGCCCAGGTGTGTGAATTCTGCAATTTTGATAGGTGATTTTTTTCACCACCTTGTAAAGCTCACTGTACCTTGCTCTTAAGGCATTTTCAGGCTACAGCTCCAATGCTAGCACCTACTCTCCAACTTCAAAAGTACAGGGCACTGCTTTGCAGTCAAATAGTCTCTTCATCTTGGTTTGGCTGTTGTGAAAGTTCTCAGATGCTTCATGCGAGCCAAATGGTCTCTGATAGTGAGAAAATCCCCTGAGGGGGCAGTCTCACGACCCTCACCAAGCCAGTGCTCCTTCAAAATCGTCAATGGTCCCTTTACTTGGTGACCATAGATCAGTTCTAAGAGATTATAGCCTAATGATTACGGAGTGCTGTTCCTCAAGCCAAAAAAAAAAAAAAAAAAAAGAGGGGAATACCCTCATCCCAGTCCGTCTTGTGCTGGGTATAATAAACAAGCAGCATAGTCTTGAGAGACTGGTGAAACTGCGCCACTACCCCTTGACTTACTGGGTGATAGGCGGTGGAGGTTGTCATTTTAATATTAAATTCCACCAAAACTGTGCGAAAATGTTTAGATCTGTTTGAATTTCCTTAGGAATCCCTACTTGAGTAAAAAGTTTCACCAGTGCTCTCAAGACCATGCATGTAGTAATTTTATGTAGTGGGATGGCCTCAGGAAACCTGGTAGAAGAACAAATAATAGTGAGTGAGTACTAATGGTTACCCATCTTAGTCTTGGGAAGTGGCCCCACACAGTCCACCACCAACCTGCTAAAAGGTTCTCCAACTGCTGTGATAGGGTTAAGTGAGGCAGGTTTAATTCCCTGATTAGGTTTTCCTACCCTTTGGCAAACAAGGCATGATTCTACATACTTACTGATTCCCATACCTAGGGCCAATAAAAATGTTTGGAAACCTTGCCCATGATCTTTTTAACTCCTAAATATCCTCCCATAGGGACATCATGGGCCAAACACAAAACTTGACACCTAAATGGTTCCGGCACCACCACTTGGTAGACGACCTCCCTTGCTCCATCATTAGATATTTCATTAGAAACATTTAATTAGCTGAGAGGCTTCCTCCTCGGTAACCGCAGATGCAGATGACCGAATAGCTTTGAGGGTGTCGTCACACCCCTGGGCCTCGATCAGCTGTTCTCGAGTAGGAGTCGCCACCCATATTCCAGCACCAAGACCGCTTCTCAAACTGGGTCCTACCTAGGATTGTTCATCACTTCCCTGAGTCCCCTACAGGCTAGTCTCTAGGAATAGGTTTCCCAAACCCAAATCTTCTCCAGTTTCAGAAGAGTCAAGGAGAAGCACTGAAATTTTGCCTTTTGTAATTTTCCTAGTTATGTACATGCTGGAAACAGCTCGGGCAAGGTAGCCCTAGCTTTTTTCTCTTAACCTTGTGAGTCTGGATCCCTCCAAACTAAAGGTTCCTCACTTTTGAGAAGGCCCATCACATTATTATGTAACAGAAGGTCAACACCTTCAAAAGATATATCCTCTGAAATACCTACAGGTAGGTAACCACACTGGTACGCAGACTACACCCACAATCTTAGAACATGAGTCCTAACAGTGAATCCGGAAATCCTTTTGAGAAAAATGTCCAACCCCGTATATGTCATATGACACTTGTAATACACACCTGCGAAGAAGGTGTATGTGCTACAACTGCAGTGGACTTACTTGAAAAGATCTTCATCAGAGGATCCAAAACTGCTGGCTTACCTGATATACCCTGAGGTGACACTTCGGTACTAGGTATCGTGTGTAGCTGGGGCATTTACCTGAGAAACCTGAGAAGCCTCGGCAGCAGCCTGATCCCTATGCATCTTCTTGCAATACGGCTGCAGTTGGCCCTGTTTATGACAATAAGTAGTGTAATAAGGTTGAGAAGCCCCATGCCCACTTGGCATGGGCTGGGGCCCTTGATCCTGGGAAACTGGGCTCTTCTTACCTTTTCCCTGTAGTCCTGGACCTGTGATGGCTGATTTAAAACTTTCCTGGGCAGATACTGAAGAATTAGGCTTATTAAAACTATGGTGGTTATTAGACTGGGAAATATGTGGCTTAAACGTCTGAAATTTCTTATTCTTACTGGAGGGCTGAGAAAACTTACCATTATTAGTAAGTTCTGAGTGATTACTACCAAGTTATCGGTTAGCTAAAAATCTATCATCAGCTCTAATGCATAATTAAAATCATCATGATCCTTCTCCTCATGATATGCCTTAAGGTAGGAAGAACATTTCTCAAAAGATCCTCTAGCAAAATTAGGGTAAGTACACTCTCATAAATAACTACTACACCTTTTCGAGCAACACCACCTGTTGGGAAGTAACATCTCCTTTACCGTATTCCACCAAAGACTGACCTGCCTGAAACTTTAGTCCTCTAAACTTCTGCTGGTACCTTTCTGGCAACATCTGATAAGCAAGTAAAACTACCTCCTCCAGTTTATTATAATCAGAAAAGTTCCGTTCCTTTAGACAACTAACTGCTTGTAACTTTTACCAGTTAATTAGGTTCGTGCTAATGGCCCTGTCCGGCCAATCTGGCCGTCCTTTCGAACAGGAAAAATTAGTTTGGGTCTTTCTATAGGAATTTGGGCACAAATTTTATGGCTTTGTCTAAATGAGATGCCTCTACCCAATTTATCATGGCTTGTTGAGAAGCAAACTGCCTCTTCTTGTCTCTCACTTGAGCCCTAAACATTTCTAAATCTTTTTATTCCTTAATCTTTGTGCGTTCAATCCTTAATCACTCTTTTCTTCTCCAATTATGTCAGATTTCAACTTATAAGTTCTGCTTCATTACTCATGTTACTAGCAGTGAGATATGATTCAGGGTCTTCTACAAAATCTCTGTCCGCACTAGACTCTCCAAAGTTAACAGACATTTTGGAAATCACAAGTGCAAAACACTTGCTATCTACAGCAGAAATTACAAATATAAAATAATAAACCACACAGCACAGCATATACTACACTAAATTATTAACTTGTTCACAAGGAATCATTATCACGTAACTTCCGAAAAATAAATAGGATTGCACACAAAAACTTGGCAGAAGAATGGGGCTATTGCACCTGCAAAGGTAATTTCCAAAAAATTACTGTTATTAATAACACCCTTTAAATCAGCAATATTACGCCCAAAAACACACAGAAAACTGGGTTTATTGCACCTGCTAAGGTAAGGTACCATTTACTGTAAATGGTTTATAGTGAATCCTTCCTGTAAACAAAACAGTAAATTACGATTATTGATTTTCCAGGTTTCAAACACGAATTATCACATAACGTTTGATAATTCTCCCAGACAGGCCCCCACATAATGCAAAAAAAAGAGGCATCTGGGGCTTAACCCTTGTCTAGGGGTAAAGGTGAAAGTTACACAAATATCATGTATAAAGTAAGCCACTCAGGTCTACCCTAATCAAAACAGAAAGTGCTAAACCTGTGTTCACTACTTCTATAGTTTGGTTATTAGAGGTTCAGACAAAATTCCTCGTTAGGAAAATATACATTTATTACTTTTAACCATATACAAACACTAGATAAACACACCCATATTTTCCTCAGCATGTACTCCCACACAAAGATACATAAGGAGCCAGCAGGCTGCAATGTCAAAGCAAAAGAAAATGCACACACCTAAGGATGGGGGTAGTGACCAGTGGGCGCCATGCCTGCCCCTACTCTCCTACCAACATCATTTCATCCAATTTCACCAGCCCTCACTCACTCCACAGAGCCCTGACCACATCAGAGCGCAAGTGAGCCTCCTGGTAAGCAGTAAAGTAGCCTATGGCTTGAGTTGGATAAACAAAAGGAGTACAAAACTTAGCTTAAATACACTGCATCTGACCGGCATGTTTGTCACCCATGCTGCTCTCCAGAGTGACTACCCACGATCACACATCAACGCTATACCACCATACTTGGAAAATAAACCCCGACAGGACTTCCATACATTTTACAGTTTAAGCTAATTTACAGTGCCCACAAATGTATAACATTATTTATAAAATTATGGGTTACAATTATGATATAGTTTATAAAATTATGATACACTTCTCTACTATACATATTACGATGCAATGCAGAACCCTGCAGAACAACAAGCAACAAGACATATGGGGCTGAGGTTGGAAGATTTTCCAGAATGTAGTCAATTCTCAATAGTTGTTCCTTGAATTGTTTGGAAGTTGCATCTTATGGCTTATATACTACCACAGTTTTTTTTTTTTTGTTTCCAGTTTTTGCTGCCAGTGCTTCACCTAAACCATTTATGGTGTTTAATAATACCGAGCAAATGAGTGGCTCTCTAACATACAGACCAACACCCTCTTGTGGACTGTACTTTCTGCCATATCTGCATAAGTTGTACCATGGTATCCATATTTGCTGCTGTCAAAATTCTCTGCTGAAACAGCAAACATTGCATTTGACTCTTTGAGGAGTCCAATGATGAAATAGATTTTTGGTTGGCTTTAGACTCTATATTTACTTGTTCGTAGGGGAACGTTTTATGTTGGCACTAATATCTGTTGTTCTGGAGAGGGGGCCACTGATTATGCCTTCATTTCAGAGAGGCGCTGAGGTGATGGAGTGTATTTGTCATTACCTGCCAATTTTTCTTCTTCCTGGCATTAAAAGATCTCTGTCTATTCTTGTAACTACCATAGTTTGTTTCCTATGGTTTGTGGGAACTATACCATGTGGTCTCTTTCAGATGTTTCTCAAGGCAGTTTGAGTTTTAGTATTGTGTTTCATAGACACATTTCAGAGTGAAAAAGTTTACAGGAAGAAGAATGATACACTTCTTTAGTCATGAGGTCAAAGCATTTATTTTTTACAGATATTCGATTCCTACATATGCCCCAGGCACAGAAACAGAACAAATCTGTTTTCTGATGAGTAAGATTTCTTGGGGCTGGGTTCGCTACTGCTGCAGTTTTTAGATTTGACCTCACAATATCTTCGGCGCCTGCATCTCCATCAGTACCACCACCAGTTATTTCTAGCATTGCATCAACATCCCACGAAACATCATCTGCGGTTTGACAACGTAAGCCGAAGCGCTATTTTATATTCCTAGATCTTGTACCTGTACCTGTTTTTTTTTTATAGAAATACCAGAACCATTATCTCCAGTTGGTGCACTCTCGCATTTCTAGATCTTCATAGGCACTTTCCTCGACGGCAGCACGAGGGCTGACAGCATCAGCTGGAACACAGTCTTGCATCATTGAGTTGGACCTGCTTGCCATGCTTTCTCATCCTCTTGTGCTGTTATACGATGGTGTCCTTTCTAGGTCCTCTCTTAATTCATCACGTTCACAACCTTCAGATAAAACTCCTTAATTATCTAAAAATTTTATATTTATAGTGTGTTTGTCGCTTACTAAGAATGGAATATGCTCCCATCATTTTCTGACTTTCAGGAAGACCCAAAAATCCTGATCAACCTTAATATCAATGTTGTTTACTCACTAAGGTGGTTTCGGGTTAACCTAATTTTAGGCCTCATTACACTTCACTTACTCTCTCGCATTTCCACTACACCATACACTATGGCATCACTATGTTATACACTATCTTATCAGAGACTTTCCTCCTACTGCACATTATTTGCATCTATGTACTTATGCCTATGAGTTTCCCCTCGCTGGTTTCACATTTATTTCTATCAATAATGAGCATATAGTTTTTTCTGTAGCATTTTTACTTAGAAGAAGAGTGGTCAATGAGTGGATGTTTAGAGCAATTGGTGCAAATTGCTGGCTAGAGAGGTACTGCAAAGAACTTGCAATCTCATTCATTGACAACTGGGACAATTTCTATGGCAAACATGATGCGTATGTAAGGGATGGGGTACAACTCTCTGGGACCAGGAGAGGTAGTTAGCCAATTCTATCGAGATGGCCGTTGCTGAGTTGTGTAGAACTTTAAACTGATAAACGGTAGAGGTATGGGTGTGTGTGGGAAACAAACAGGTTACCGTACGAAAGATGAAAGTGGCAAAAATTGCCAGGATACCTCAAGGATACTTTTATAAGACATTGTTCATCATATAGTTAATAATAAATGCAATGGAACTGGTTAACAAACAAAGAGAGACAGTAGACGGCAGCGAGTGATCAACTCACTGAAGCTTTGCTATTCTAATAGTAGGAGGGTAAGAAATACGATAGATGAGTTAAGATTAATTGCATGTGTAGGAAGCATAGATATTATTGCTATAATATAGACCTGGTTTAACCTGAAAGACAGAGAAATGCTTTCTGAATGCCACATTCAAGACAATAAATTGTTCCACACCAATAGAGTGAATCTGGAAAGTGGTGGAGGGGCGAAGTATATCAGAGATAATTTAAACTGTTTAATTAAACAACATATAAAATTAGAAGTGACGGACACTGAATCTGTTTGGCTAGTTTCTGGAGGGACGTAAAAAACTAATCTTTGGAGTGATTTACAGCCCCCAAACCTTGATATGGAATGAAGTAAACTTTTATGGGACGAAATTCATGAAATATCTAGATACGAAAATGTGACTGAAGCAATTTTAAAGGAAATATTGAGTCTAGCGACTTTCTTGATACGATCCAGGATTACTTTATAAAACAGTTTGTGACAGAACCAACTAGAGAAAACAACCTTTTTGACTTGGTTCTCGCCAACAAGGAATCACTATTTAATAATGTTTAGGTTAATGATAAGCTTTGGGAAAGCAATCACAAATCTCTCAGTTTTAATATATCATTGAATTGCCTTAATACCTACAACCAGGTCAATGTACCTGACTTCCACTTGGCTAATTCAGTAAGACCGAAAATTACCTGGGGGGGGGGGGAGGTGAACTACTGTGACGTGACTATTACTTATCCTGTGGGTCAGGTAACTGGCAATGGTTGCCAAGATGACATTTTTCAAAGAATGGTTCATACCGCCCAGGCTACTGATATTCCAAAAGCAAAATTAGATCAAACAAAAATGATCATAAATGGATAAACAATAGATTAAAATTTCTCATAGGTCAAAAGAGAGATATTTCAGATGAATCAAAAGGGAAGAGGTTCACTCAAGAAATAAATATATTCAATTAGAATGTAAAATAAAAAAAAAAACGAATAAAAAAGGCCAAAAGAGTTTATGAAGTTGCAATGGATTCGAGAATTAACCCAAAAGGCTTCTTTCAGGTATAGTGGAGTAAGATTAAAAGTTGCTCGGTTTAGGTCATTGACATGTACTCGTTGTACTCGTACTTGCACTCCTTAGAACGCAGGAGACAAAGATATATCATAAGGAAGGATTGGTCCCGAATCTGCACACAGAAATCACTCCCTACGAAAGTAAAAGACTGGGCAAGCGATGCAAAATACCCCCAATTAAAATTAGGGGCGCCATTGGTACACTAAGAGAAAACACCCTAAGTGTCCGGGGCCCAAGACTGTTCAACAGCCTCCCACCAAGCATAAAGGAAATTACCAATAGGCCCCTGTCTGCCTTCAAGAGGGAGCTGGACAGATACCTAAAGTCGGTGCCGGATCAGCCGGGCTGTGGTTCGTACGTTGGACTAAGTGCGACCAGCAGTAACAGTCTGGTTGATCAAGCGCTGATCCACCGGGAGGCCTGGTCGTGGACTGGGCCGGGGGGGCGTTGATTCCCGGAATACCCTCCAGATAGACTCCAGGTAGACATTAACAAAGAAATGTGATTTTCTGTTATTACGATGGTATACACTAAAAAAATCCAGAAATTAAAAACAAATATGAAGATCAGGATGAAAATAAGTTGTTCACTAACAAAATCACTACTGACATGATTCTCACACAAATACATAGACTAAAACTTAACAAATGCCCAGGTCCTGATAAACTCTTCTCGAAGGTTAAAGGAATGTAAGAAGGAACTTAAGGAAACCACGGGCTATTCTTTGCAACATTTTCACTAAAAAGTGGAAAATAGTAAATGTGATACTCATATAAGGAGGATACAAGTCCTTAGCTTCGTATTATAGACCAATAAGTCTAACCTCTGTTGTGGAAAATTGATGAAATCATTAATTGCCGAGGCTATTCGAAGCCACCTTAAAGGACAAATTGATCAATGAATCAGGTATTCTTGTCTTACGAATTTACTAACTTTTTCACTTAGGTATTTGTGGAGGTAGATCTTGGTAATGAATATGATATTGTGTATATGGACTTCAGTAAAGCTGTTGACAGTTCCACTTCGGAGATTGAGGAAAATATAGGCATATGGAATAGGAGGAGAGAGGCATGGCTAACAGATAAGCAACAGAGAGTTTGTATAATTGCGCAGAAATCAGAGTGGGGATGCGTCACAAGCGGTGTTGCACAGGGAACGTTGTTGGGCACTTTCTTGTTCACAATATGACTTAAATGAGGAACAAACATGCAAGTTTGCCGATGACACCAAAATAGGCTATCGAATTAATGCTGATGACACTGGAGCACTACAGGAAGATCAGAATGGAGTGATGCAATGGTCAGAGAAGTGGCAGATGTGTTTAAAACCTTTTACCGGACAAATCTACAAAAATCTACAAATCCAAATATCTTTACTATGGGTCGATATAATACCTTAGTGTAAACGAAAAGAGCCTACATAAATAGATTTCTACAATAAGTTCCGCCAGAATTTGGAAAATAAGGGTATACTGAACTGTAGACATTGCGAAGTCCCAAATATCTATCAGGCACCAAATACATATCTTTCCAATTTATTATGCAAAGACATTACCAAGATAATAAACTGAACTTCTTTCCAACCATTATGAAGCTATGCAAAAATATAAGCAAGAGAAAATCATCAATATTTCAACATTACAAGGAGATAAATTGATATAACTTGTAATACACATTTTCATGTATTGCCTGTGAACAGTCTTTATAAAAGACTTACTTAGAATGAAATTCGATAAAGCAGTTTTTACCTTTCTGTATTCACATATTTACCTTGCATGAGAGACAGGCAAGAGAGTACTATGTGCCTGGATATTTCTTTGTGCTGCAGTGCTTGCACGTGACTGTTTTGGCACTGACTAGCCAGTAATGTGACATTGCATCGTACGTACAGTTATGGAGAAGATTATCGGAAGAAGAATATCGGAGCACTTGGAGAGGAGTGAGTTTATACATGACAACCACCAATGCTTCGAGGATGGAAAATCCTGTGTCACAAAGCTAATGGAGGTCTATAACAAGGTAACAGGAGCATGACAGGAGAGAGAGTGATTAGTTGTTTGCATTTTCTTGGACTATAAGAAGGCTTTTGACATAGTACCGCATAAGAGACTTGAGAGAAAGCTACAGAAGCAGACAAGAATTGCAGAAAAACATTTCAATGGATCAAAGACAGGAAGGAAACTACGAGGACTGGTCTCTGTGAGGTATCAGAATGGGTGCTTGTAACGAGTGAGGTTCCTCAAAGATCAATCCAAGAGCCAGCGTTATTTCATGAATACATAAAAGACCTGACAGAAGGGAAAAACTCAGAGGTATACCTGTTCGCAAACGACATGAAACTAATGAAGAGAATACAAGCAGACGATGACCAGAAAAGACTACAAAATTATATGGACAGAATAAAAGCATGGTCGGCCAAATGGTTCCTGGAGTGTAACCTCACAAAGTGTAAAGTTATGATGCTTAGTGAAGGGTAAAGAAGACCACAGACAGAGTACAGGCTCAGGAGGGAAGGACTGCAAACCTCACTTAAGAAGAGGGATCTTGGAATGAGTAACTTACTAAGCACATCTCCTGGGGAACACATTAAACAAGTAAATCACATCAGGAAATTGGAAGAAAGTGCTAAGCTTTGCATCAAGACTAGTCCCAGAGCTAAGGGGTATATCCTTTGAGGAAAGGTTAATGAAAGTCAGCCTCATGACATTGGAGGACAGGATAACTAGGGATAATATGATGAACGGAACTGACAAGGTGAACAGGGACAGAATGCTGCGAAAGATGGAAAATAGTAATAAGAGGTACATTTGCAAATAAAAAAAAAGTCAGATGAGTCAGAGGGATATTAGGAAGTATTTCTTCAGCTTTAAAACTGTCAGGTAGTGAAACACCTGGAAAATGAAGTGGAAGAGGCGGGAGAGAGTGGACCTAGTAGCGACCAACGAAATGGCTGGCCGGGAGCTATGACTCGTCCTCTACAAGCACAAATAGATGAATACAAATAAATGAGTACTCACTCCCACACACACACACACACACACACACACACACACACACACACACACACACACACACACACACACACACACACACACAAACACACAGACACACACACACACACACACACACACACACACACACACACACACACACACACACACACACACACACACACTCAGAGCAGAGGCGCTATGTGTACCCCTAACAACAATATTCAATACATCTATCGAAACAGGGAGATTGCCTGAGGCATGGAAGACAGCAAATGTAGTCCCAATCTTTAAAAAAGGAGACAGACATGAAGCATTAAACTACAGACCAGTGTCACTGACATGTATAGTATGCAAAATCATGGAGAAGATTATCAGGAGAAGAGTGGTGGAACACCTAGAAAGGAACGATCTCATCAACAGCAGCCAACATGGTTTCAGGGACGGGAAATCCTGTGTCACAAACCTACTGGAGTTCTATGACATGGTGACAGCAGTAAGACAAGAGAGAGAGGGGTGGGTGGATTGCATATTCTTGGACTGCAAGAAGGCGTTTGACACAGTTCCACACAAGAGATTGGTGCAAAAACTGGAGGACCAAGCAGGGATAACAGGGAAGGCACTACAATGGATCAGGGAATACTTGTCAGGAAGACAGCAGCGAGTCATGGTACGTGGCGAGGTGTCAGAGTGGGCACCTGTGACCAGCGGGGTCCCACAGGGGTCAGTCCTAGGACCAGTGCTGTTTCTGGTATTTGTGAACGACATGACGGAAGGAATAGACTCTGAGGTGTCCCTGTTTGCAGATGACGTGAAGTTGATGAGAAGAATTCACTCGATCGAAGACCAGGCAGAACTACAAAGGGATCTGGACAGGCTGCAGACCTGGTCCAGCAATTGGCTCCTGGAGTTCAATCCCACCAAGTGCAAAGTCATGAAGATTGGGGAAGGGCAAAGAAGACCGCAGACGGAGTACAGTCTAGGGGGCCAGAGACTACAAACCTCACTCAAGGAAAAAGATCTTGGGGTGAGTATAACACCAGGCACATCTCCTGAAGCGCACATCAACCAAATAACTGCTGCAGCACATGGGCGCCTAGCAAACCTCAGAACAGCATTCCGACATCTTAATAAGGAATCATTCAGGACCCTGTACACCGTGTACGTTAGGCCCATATTGGAGTATGCGGCACCAGTTTGGAACCCACACCTAGCCAAGCACGTAAAGAAACTAGAGAAAGTGCAAAGGTTTGCAACAAGACTAGTCCCAGAGCTAAGAGGTATGTCCTACGAGGAGAGGTTAAGGGAAATCAACCTGACGACACTGGAGGACAGGAGAGATAGGGGGGACATGATAACGACATACAAAATACTGAGAGGAATTGACAAGGTGGACAAAGACAGGATGTTCCAGAGATTGGACACAGTCACACACACACACACACACACACACACACACATGGGCGCACTAGCAAACCTCAGAACAGCATTCCGACATCTTAATAAGGAATCGTTCAGGACCCTGTACACCGTATACGTTAGGCCCATATTGGAGTATGCGGCACCAGTTTGGAACCCACACCTAGCCAAGCACGTAAAGAAACTAGAGAAAGTGCAAAGGTTTGCAACAAGACTAGTCCCAGAGCTAAGAGGTATGTCCTACGAGGAGAGGTTAAGGGAAATCAACCTGACGACACTGGAGGACAGGAGAGATAGGGGGGACATGATAACGACATACAAAATACTGAGAGGAATTGACAAGGTGGACAAAAACAGGATGTTCCAGAGATTGGACACAGTAACAAGGGGACACAGTTGGAAGCTAAAGACACAGATGAATCACAGGGATGTTAGGAAGTATTTCTTCAGCCACAGAGTAGTCAGTAAGTGGAATAGTTTGGGAAGCGATGTAGTGGAGGCAGGATCCATACATAGCTTTAAGCAGAGGTACGATAAAGCTCACGGCTCAGGGAGAGTGACCTAGTAGCGATCAGTGAAGAGGCGGGGCCAGGAGCTCGGACTCGACCCCCGCAACCTCAACTAGGTGAGTACAACTAGGTGAGTACACACACACACACACACACACACACACACACACACACACACACACACACACACACACACACACACACACACACAACACAAACACACACACAAGCGCCCACACACACACACACACACACACACACACACACACACACACACACACACACACACACACACACACACACACACACACACACACACACACACACACACACACACACACACACACACACACACACACACACACACACACACACACACACACACACACACACACACACACACACACACACACACACACACACACACACACACACACACACACACACACACACACACACACACACACACACACACACACACACACACACACACACACACACACACACACACACACACACACACACACACACACACACACACACACACACACACACACACACACACACACACACACACACACACACACACACACACACACACACACACACACACACACACACACACACACACACACACACACACACACACACACACACACACACACACACACACACACACACACACACACACACACACACACACACACACACACACACACACACACACACACACACACACACACACACACACACACACACACACACACACACACACACACACACACACACACACACACACACACACACACACACACACACACACACACACACACACACACACACACACAGACACACACACACACGCACACACACACACACACACACACACACACACACACACACACACACACACACACACAATAAACTTACTTACTTCTTATGTTTCTTTAGTTGTAAACTCAATTTTTTTTTATTCTTTTTTGAAGCATATTTAAATTTTCATATTATTTTATTGTGTCGTTGCTTAAATAATATTTTGTCTTGTAATAGACATTTATATTAAGTTTGCAATCTTATTTGTTCATAAGAAACAGTGAATGATTGTTAATATTGAATAATATTCTCCTTTTGTTTGTCACCTAAAATATAAACACAACGTTCATTTACACACTCCTTCTTTAGTTAAATATAATAAATAATCTTGTTAAAGACTGAAATATTTTTTTCAATCATAAAAAACGTATTTGTATCCTGCCAGTTTATTTTAATTAGCTCTAATTTAAATAATTTACAGTTACCTCCTTAATAGTAAAGATTTATGCATTTTTTAGCTTAAGGATAAGTTTCCATGGGTTTGGGAAATATTTCTGTAAACTTTTCCAATAATTCACTTCGTTAGCTCTGTTGACATGCATTCTCAACTGAGCTTTTATTTGTTTCATATCATTATTTCCAAGTCCAATTTTTTTTATATTTGAACTAAGTCTTTGTAGCTACTGTGTAAAAATAATTTTTTTTATAACATATAGTGCAACTTATTAATGAAGATTCAGTGAATTTCTATAAATTAGCTACCAAATTATCTCACTGATATAACATTAACATCGCTTTCACAGGAAATTATAATGAGGATCCGACGCAAATTTCAACTATCAAATTCGAGTGAACGCACCAGTTTTGTCCACATGTTTACTAGTGGCATGTCCATCCGTGCCATTGCTCGTCAGACTGGCTTCAGCTTGACCACTGTCTACAGGTGGATTAACCGCTTTCTAGAAGGAAGAAGAATCAACTCAAGATCATCCAGACACAAGCGTCTTCAATCATTTACCATAAATTCTGTAGATGATCAAGACAATACTGTACGACGCTCCGTAACTCCTCATGGTTCCTTGGTCTTTCACCCATTCACACATATGTACAAATACTCTCACGTTTACACGCAAGGATACGCTAACCCAGTCCAAGCCACCTCGGATTACTTACACCTCTGGCAGTGTAATATAAAAGTACATCTGCTTATATATAATTTTTTAATAAATCATTACCATCGAAAGTTACAAATGATAGATGAGAAATTTCTTCATCGATTTGTTCAACACTTTTGTTGGTGTGTAAACAACGCTGCCTTTCTTGATGCAGAGATAAAATATCATTTCGAAAAACTGCTACATAACATAAATCCAAGATAGGATGTTGTATATATACTTATTGTTAAGAGATTCAATATATATAATAAGAACATCATTCTTCAAACAAGTTGTTTCCTAAATACACTACATTTTACTAGTATAAATATTATACAGAACACGCTAAACATAAATTAGGTAAATGATCATACAGTCGATGTTCGAAAGTCGAGTATCCTAGTTACTTTGTATTTCAAGTTAAACCAACATATTTAACTTCACTTTAAAAAAAAATCAACGTCAGATCTTTGTCTTTATTATATTCATTAGTGAACACTCATACCAAGAGTTGTAGGAAGTTCTTAACTTAGAGAAGTGATTCCCAAAGTGGACGGTACTGCCCCTTGAGAGCGGTGGAAAGATCCAGAGGGGCGTTGATGAAAAAAGGAGGGGGGGACGGCAGGGTGGCATCATAACCAAGGGACCATTTGTTTTATAAAATCTATATGATAAAATCTAAGTCAGGAACATTTAAGTATCACAAATATTTTACAAAGATGAGTCCACCTTGCCAGGCAATGAATCCTTGCTTCTTGCTTATGTTCGCTTCGTCAGAGATGAATGTTTAGTTCACGAGCTGTTATTTGCAAGTACAGTTGTAGTAAAGGAGTCCTTTTCCAGGGAAAATGTTGGCGTTATGACAACAGATGGTGATGTCTCTGGTTTGGCTATTGAGGACTGTAGTGCAGTTGTAGGGTCTTCACAGATTAAGAATACATCTAGTACGAACTGTATCCAGCCAAAAACAAAATGGTGCAAATTCTATGTTTGTGGCATCTGTAAACTTGGAATATCAGGGAAAACGAATGGGGCATTTAACTTCGACAACAAGAACATCAACTGGGATCAGGTAAACTATGCCATAAATGAAACATGTTGGGAAGATATCTTGAATTACATGGACGCATACTAAACTTGAATTACATGCAGACGATACTAGGATCTGCATGAGCGTGTCATCCATTGAGGACACGGCAAAGCTCCGAGAAGATATAAACAAAGTTTTCCAATGGGCAACAGAGAACAATATGATGTTCGATGAAGATAAATTCCAACTACTCCGTTATGGAAAACTGGAAGAAATAATAACTAGGACTGAGTATACTACAAACTCTAATGACACAATAGAGCGAAAAAGTAATGTGAAGGACCTGGGTATGGTAATGTCCGAGGACCTCACCTTCAAGGACCACAACAATGCCACTATCACATCTGCGAGGAAACTGATACGATGTATAATGAGAACTGATGATCCTTTTTAAATCACTTACTCTCTCTTGGCTGGGATACTACTGTACATTAACATCCCCATTCAAGGCAGGTGAAGTTGCAGATTTAGAGAATGTACAAAGAACCTTTACTGCACGTGTAAGTACAATCAAACATCTTAACTACTGGAACGCCTGGAAACACTTGACTTGCACTCACTGGAGCGCAGGCGAGAGAGATGTGTCATAATCTACACCTGGAAGATTCTGGAGGGACTGGTCCCTAATATGCGCACAGAAATCACTCCACACGAAAGCAAAAGACTTGGCAGGCGATGCAACATACCCCCAGTGAGAAGTAGGAACGTCATTGGTACACTAAGAGAAAACGAAATAAATGCCCGGGGCTCAAGACTGTTCAACAGCCTCCCACCAGCAATAAGGGGCATTACCAGTAGACCACTGGTTGTCTTCAAGAGGGAGCTGGACAGATACCTAAAGTCGGTGCTGGATAAGCCGGGCTGTGGTTCATACGTTGCATTGCGTGCGGCCAGCAGTAACAGCCTCGTTGATCAGGCCCTGATCCACCGGGAGGCCTGGTCGTGGACCGGGCCGAGGGGGCGTTGATTCCCGAAATAACCTCCAGGTAGACTCCAGGTAGGGGAAGTCAGTATTTCGTGTTATTGAGAATTTTTTCAAAGAGAAATACATCCTGTTTACCAACATTGTTGCTTGTGCAACAGATGGCGCACCATCCATGACAGGTTGTCATCGTGGCTTTATCAGTTTCTTGAATAAACTGTTCCTGGTGTGTTCATGGAACATTGCGTAATTCTGAGGTAACATCTGGTTGCAAGAAACTTAGGAGGTCGATTTCATAAATCATTAAACACTATTATCAAAGCAGTAAATAAAATCAAGATACATGCTCTCAGTTTCCGACTGTTTCGACGGCTCTGCAGTGAGAATGTTAAAGATTTTGAACTTTTGTTGTTGCCCACAGAAGATAGATGGCTGTCAAAGGAAACTTCTTGAGACGCTTCAATTATTATTTTAAAACAGTTGCTGAATACTTCCAAGACTCCAATTCTGTTCTTTGTGATGAACTAAGAAACATCAAGCGTGACATTGCTTATTTGTCGGATGTATTCTCAAAGTTCAGCAAGGTTTATCTGCAATTGCAAGAAATTGAAATTAATCTTTTCAAAGTCAGATCAGCACTTTTCACTTTTCTGTCCAGGTTACAGTAATTCAAACGTATAACTTAGCCTGTCTTGAGCTCTTCCAGTTTCCGAGACTCTCTGAACTAGAGGAGAAGAGCATATCAGATTACCTTCAGATACATTGTGCACACCTGAATGAGCTACATAGAGACGTATCTGTCAGATTGTAGGATTTTTTTTATTGCTTAAAATACCAGACTGAGTGATCAGCCCATAAGTATATATCAACACTGAGGAAACAGGAATGGTGGAAGAAGAACTGATTGCACTCCAAAATGACATTGAGCTGAGGCCAAAGTTACAAAGAATCATAAGATTTTTAGTTACAAAAAAAAAAAAAAAAAAAAAAAAAACTGACAGCTACCCTGGACTGTGGAACAAAGTCAAAATGTACTTTATTGCCTTCAGTGCGATCGCCAAGGTTCTATACAATCAAAGAAACAGACTGAAAATTACTGAAGGCTGGGATGTTGAGAAGCTGATGTCGCAGCACCAAGCACATCCATCTCATTATAACTGT